>NC_064831.1:3722553-3944000 GCF_024166365.1 Elephas maximus indicus
ACCCCCTAACGACACAAAACACTAACACCCTAACAACAAACAACACTAACACCCTAACAACAAAAACCACTAAAGCCCAACAAGAAACAACCCTAAACCCCTAACAACAAACACTAACCACCTAACAACAAACAACACTGAACCCCTAACAAGAAACTACCCTAACCCCGTAACAACAAACAACACTAACCCGTAACAACAAACAACCCTAAACCCCTAACATCAAAGAACACTAACACCCAAACAACAAACAACCCTAACCCCCTAACAACAAACACTAAGCCCCAAACAACAAACAACCCTAACCCCTAAAAACCAAAAATACTAACCCACTAACAACAAACTACCCTAAACCACTAACAACAAACAACCCTAACACCCTAACAACAAGCAACACTAACCCCCTAACAACAAACAACCCTAAACCCCTAACATCAAACAACACTAACCCCCTAACAACACAAAACACTAACACCCTAACAACAAACAACACTAACACCCTAACAACAAAAACCACTAAAACCCAACAAGAAACAACCCGAAACCCCTAACAACAAACAATCCTAACCCCCGAACAACCAACAACACTAACCCCCTAACCAGAATAAAGACTAACACCCTAACAACAAAAACCACTAAAACCCAACAAGAAACAACCCTAAACCCCTAACAACAAACAACACTAACCCCCTAACAAGAAACAACACTAACCCCCTAACAACAAACAACACTAACACCCTAACAACAACCAACCCTAACCCCCTAAGAACAAACAACACTAAGCACTAAGAACAAACAATACTAACCCCCAACAACGAACAATACCAACCCCTAACAACACAAAACCTAACCTCTTATCAACAAACAACCCTAACCCACTGACAAAAAACAACCCTAACACCCTAACAACAAACAACACTAAACCCCTAACAACAAACACTAACCCCCAAACAACAAACAACCCTAACCCCTAAAAACCAAAAACACTAACCCACTAAAAACAAACAACCCTAACCACCTAACAACAAACAACCCTAAACCCCTAACATCAAACAACACTAACCCCCTAACAACACAAAACACTAACACCCTAACAAACAACACTAACACCCTAAGAACAAAAACCACTAAACCCCAACAAGAAACAACCCTAAACCCCTAACAACAAACACTAACCCCCTAACAACAAACAACGCTAAACCCCTAACAAGAAACTACCCTAACCCCGTAACAACAAACAACACTAACCCCGTAACAACAAACAACCCTAACCCCCAAACAACAAACAACCCTAACCCCCTAACAACAAACAATCCTAAACCCCGAACAACCAACAACACTAACCCCCTAACCACAATAAACACTAACACCCTAACAACAAAAACCACTAAACCCCAACAAGAAACAACCCTAAACCCGTAGCAACAAACAACACTAACGCCTAACAACAAACAACCCTAACCAAACAACAAACAACCCTAACCCCTGAAAACAAACAACCCTAACCCCTAACAACAAACAACCCTAACCAAACAACAAAAAACCCTAACCGACTAACAACAAACAACACTAAATCCCTAACAAGAAACAACAGTAGCCCCCTAAGAAGAAACAACACTATCCCCCTAACAAGAAACAACACTAACCCCCTGACAAGAAACAACAGTAACACCCTAACAACAACCAACCCTAACCCCCTAAGAACAACACTAAGCCCTAAGAACAAACAACACTAACCCCCAACAACGAATACCAACCCCTAACAACACAAAACCTAACCCCTTATCAACAAACAACCCTAACCCACTAACAAAAAACAACCCTAACACCCTAACAACAAACAACCCTAAACCCCTAACAGCAAACAACACTAACCCCCGAACAACAAACAACCCTAACCCCTAAAAACCAAAAACAGTAACCCACTAACAACAAACAACCCTAACCCCCTAACAACAAACAACACTAACCCCTAAAAACAAAAAACCCTAACCCCCTAACGACAAACAACCCTAATCAAACAACAAACAACCGTAACCGACTAACAACAAACAACACTAACCCCCTAACAAGAAACAACACTAACCCCCTAACAACAAACAACACTAAACCCCTAACAAGAAACTACCCAAACCCCGTAACAACAAACACTAACCACTAACAAGAAACTACCCTAACCCCCTAACAACAAACAACAATAAAACCCTAACAACAAACAACACTAACACCCTAACAACAAAAACCACTAAACCCCAAGAAGAAACAACCCAAAACCCCTAACAACAAACAACACTAACCCCCTAACAACAAACAACCCTAACTCCTAAAAACCAAAAACACTAACCCACTAACAACAAACAACCCTAACCCGCTAACAAAAAAAACCCTAACACCCTAACAACAAACAACACTAACCCCCTAACAACAAACAACCCTAAACCCCTAACATCAAACCACACTAACCCCCTAACAACACAAAACACTAACACCCTAACAAACAACACTAACACCCTAACAAACAACACTAACACCCTAACAACAAAAACCACTAAACCCCAACAAGAAACAACCCTAAACCCCTAGCAACAAACACTAACCCCCTAACAACAAACAACACTAAACCCCTAACAAGAAACGACCCTAACCCCGTAACAGCAAACAACACTAACCCCGTAACAACAAACAACCCTAACCCCCAAAGAACAAACAACCCTAACCCCCTAACAACAAACAATCCTAACCCCCGAACAACCAACAACACTAACGCCCTAACCACAATAAACACTAACACCCGAACAGGAAAAACCACTAAACCCGAACAAGAAACATCTCTAAACCCCTAACAACAAACAACACTAACCCCCTAAGAACAAACAACCCTAACCAAACAACAAACCACCCTAACCCCTAAAAACAAACAACCCTAACCCCCTAAGAAGAAACAACCCTAACCAAACAACAAAAAACCCTAACCGACTGACAACAAACAAAACTAACCAACTACCAAGAAACAACAGTAACCCCCTAACAAGAAACAACACTAACCCCCTAACAACAAACAACACTAACACCCTAACAACAACCAACCCTAACCCCTAAGAACAAACAACACTAACCCCCTAACAAAAAACTACACTAACCCCGTAACAACAAACAACCCTAACCCCTAAAAACAAACAACCCTAACCCCCTAACGACAAACAACCCTAATCAAACAACAAACAACCGTAACCGACTAACAACAAACAACACTAACCCCCTAACAAGAAACAACACTAACCCCCTAACAACAAACAACACTAACCCCCTAACAACAAACAACACTAACACCCTAACAACAACCAACCCTAACACCCTAAGAACAAACGACACTAAACCCCGAAGAACAAACAACACTAACCCCCAACAACGAACAATACTAACCCCCTAACAACACAAAACCTAACCCCTTATCAACAAACAACCCTAACCCACTAACAAAAAACAACCCTAACACCCTAACAACAAACAACACTAACCCTCTAACAACAAACAACACTAACCCCTCAACAACAGTCCTAACCACCTAACAACAAACAAACCTAACCCCCAACATCAAAGAACACTAACACCCTAACAACAAACAACCCTAAACCCCTAAAAACAAACACTAACCCCCTAAAAACAAACAACACTAAACCCCTAACAAGAAACTAACCTAACCCCTAACAACAATCAACACTAACCCCCTAACAACAAACAACTCTAACCAAACAACAAACAACCCTAACCAAACAACAAACAACACTAACCCACTAACAACAAACAACACTAACACCCTAACAACAAACAACCCTAACCCCCTAACCACAAACAACACTAACCCCCAACAACAAACAACCCTAAACCCCTAACATCAAAGAACACTAACACCCTAACAACAAACAACCCTAACCCCCTAACAACAAACAACCCTAACCAAACAACAAACAACATTAACCGACTAACAACAAACAACACTAACCCCCTAACAAGAAACAACAGTAACCCCCTAACAAGAAACAACACTAACCCCCTAACAACAAACAACACTAACACCCTAACAACAACCAACCCTAACCCCCTAAGAACAAACAACACTAAGCACTAAGAACAAACAATACTAACCCCCAACAACGAACAATACCAACCCCTAACAACACAAAACCTAACCTCTTATCAACAAACAACCCTAACCCACTGACAAAAAACAACCCTAACACCCTAACAACAAACAACACTAAACCCCTAACAACAAACACTAACCCCCAAACAACAAACAACCCTAACCCCTAAAAACCAAAAACACTAACCCACTAAAAACAAACAACCCTAACCACCTAACAACAAACAACCCTAACCCCCTAAAAACAAACAACCCTTAACCCCTAACATCAAACAACACTAACCCTCTAACGACACAAAACACTAACACCCTAACAACAAACAACACTAACACCCTAACAACAAAAACCACTAAACCCCAACAAGAAACAACCCTAAATCCCTAACAACAAACACTAACCCCCTAACAACAAACAACACTGAACCCCTAACAAGAAACTACCCTAACCCTGTAACAACAAACAACACTAACCTCGTAACAACAAACAACCCTAACCCCCAAACAACAAAAAACCCTAACCCCCAAACAACAAACAACCCTAACCCCTTAACAACAAACAATCCTAACCCCCCAAACAACCAACAACACTAACCCCCTAACCACAATAAACACTAACACCCTAACAACAAAAACCACTAAACCCCAACAAGAAACAACCCTAAACCCCTAACAACAAACACTAACCCCCTAACAACAAACAACACTGAACCCCTAACAAGAAAATACTCTAACCCCGTAAGAACAAAAAACACTAACCCGTAACAACAAACAACCCTAACCCCTAAACAACAAACAACCCTAAAACCCAAAAAACAAACAATCCTAACCCCCGAACAACCAAGAACACTAACCCCCTAACCACAATAGAGACTAACACCCTAACAACAAAAACCACTAAACCCCAACAAGAAACAACCCTAAACCCCTAACAACAAACAACACTAACCCCCTAACAACAAACAATCCTAACCAAACAACAAAAAACCCTAACCCACTAACAACAAACAACACTAACACCCTAACAACAAACAACCCTAACCCCCTAACAACAAACAACTCTAACACCCTAACAACAAACAACCCTAACCCCCTAACAACAAACAACACTAACCCCTTAACAACAAACAACCCTAAACCCCTAACATCAAAGAACACTAACACCCTAACAACACAAAACACTAACACCCTAACAAACAACACTAACACCCTAACAACAAAAACCACTAGACCCCAACAAGAAACAACCCTAAACCCCTAGCAACAAACACTAACCCCCTAACAACAAACAACACTAAACCCCTAACAACAAACAACCCTAAACCCCTAACATCAAAGAACACTAACACCCTAACAACAAACAACCCTAACCCCCTAACAACAAACACTGACCCACAAACAACAAACAACCCTAACCCCTAAAAACCAAAAACACTAACCCACTAACAACAAACAACGCTTACCCACTAACACCAAACAACCCTAACACCCTAACAACAAACACTAACCACCTAACAACAACCAACCCTAACACCCTAACAACAAACACTAACCCCCTAACAGCAAACAACCCTAAACCCCTAACATCAAAGAACACTAACACCCTAAAAACAAAAAACCCTAACCCCCTAACAACAACCACTAACCCCCAAACAACAAACAACCCTAACCCCTAAAAACCAAAAACACTAACCCACTAACAACAAACAACCCTAACCCACTAACAACAAACAACCCTAACTCCCTAACAACAAACAACACTAACCCCCTAACAAGAAAAAACCCTAACCCCCTAAGAACAAACAACACTAAGCACTAAGAACAAACAATACTAACCCCCAACAACGAACAATACCAACCCCTAACAACACAAAACCTAACCTCTTATCAACAAACAACCCTAACCCACTGACAAAAAACAACCCTAACACCCTAACAACAAACAACCCTAAACCCCTAACAACAAACACTAACCCCCAAACAACAAACAACCCTAACCCCTAAAAACCAAAAACACTAACCCACTAACAACAAACAACCCTAACCAGCTAACAACAAACAACCCTAAACCCCTAACATCAAACAACACTAACCCCCTAACAACACAAAACACTAACACCCTAACAAACAACACTAACACCCTAAGAACAAAAACCACTAAACCCCAACAAGAAACAACCCTAAACCCCTAACAACAAACACTAACCCCCTAACAACAAACAACGCTAAACCCCTAACAAGAAACTACCCTAACCCCGTAACAACAAACAACACTAACCCCGTAACAACAAACAACCCTAACCCCCAAACAACAAACAACCCTAACCCCCTAACAACAAACAATCCTAAACCCCGAACAACCAACAACACTAACCCCCTAACCACAATAAACACTAACACCCTAACAACAAAAACCACTAAACCCCAACAAGAAACAACCCTAAACCCGTAGCAACAAACAACACTAACGCCTTACAACAAACAACCCTAACCAAACAACAAACAACCCTAACCCCTGAAAACAAACAACCCTAACCCCTAACAACAAACAACCCTAACCAAACAACAAAAAACCCTAACCGACTAACAACAAACAACACTAAATCCCTAACAAGAAACAACAGTAGCCCCCTAAGAAGAAACAACACTATCCCCCTAACAAGAAACAACACTAACCCCCTGACAAGAAACAACAGTAACACCCTAACAACAACCAACCCTAACCCCCTAAGAACAACACTAAGCCCTAAGAACAAACAACACTAACCCCCAACAACGAATACCAACCCCTAACAACACAAAACCTAACCCCTTATCAACAAACAACCCTAACCCACTAACAAAAAACAACCCTAACACCCTAACAACAAACAACCCTAAACCCCTAACAGCAAACAACACTAACCCCCGAACAACAAACAACCCTAACCCCTAAAAACCAAAAACAGTAACCCACTAACAACAAACAACCCTAACCCCCTAACAACAAACAACCCTAACCCCCTAACAACAAACAACACTAAACCCCAACAAGAAACACCCCTAAACCCCTAACAACAAACACTAACCCCCTAAAAACAAACAACACTAAACCCCTAACAAGAAACTAACCTAACCCCTAACAACAATCAACACTAACCCCCTAACAACAAACAACTCTAACCAAACAACAAACAACCCTAACCAAACAACAAACAACACTAACCCACTAACAACAAACAACACTAACACCCTAACAACAAACAACCCTAACCCCCTAACAACAAACAACACTAACACCCTAAAAACAAACAACCCTAACCCCCTAACAACAAACAACACTAACCCCCAACAACAAACAACGCTAAACCCCTAATATCAAAGAACACTAACACCCTAACAACAACAACCCTAACCCCCTAACAACAAACAACCCTAACCAAACAACAAACAACATTAACCGGCTAACAACAAACAACACTAACCCCCTAACAAGAAACAACAGTAACCCCCTAACAAGAAACAACACTAACCCCCTAACAACAAACAACACTAACACCCTAACAACAACCAACCCTAACCCCCTAAGAACAAACAACACTAAGCACTAAGAACAAACAATACTAACCCCCAACAATGAACAATACCAACCCCTAACAACACAAAACCTAACCTCTTATCAACAAACAACACTAACCCACTGACAAAAAACAACCCTAACACCCTAACAACAAACAACACTAAACCCCTAACAACAAACACTAACCCCCAAACAACAAACAACCCTAACCCCTAAAAACCAAAAACACTAACCCACTAAAAACAAACAACCCTAACCACCTAACAACAAACAACCCTAAACCCCTAACATCAAACAACACTAACCCCCTAACAACACAAAACACTAACACCCTAACAACAAACAACACTAACACCCTAACAACAAAAACCACTAAACCCCAACAAGAAACAACCCTAAACCCCTAACAACAAACACTAACCCCCTAACAACAAACAACACTAAACCCCTAACAAGAAACTACCCTAACCCCGTAACAACAAACACTAACCACTAACAAGAAACTACCCTAACCCCCTAACAACAAACAACAATAAAACCCTAACAACAAACAACACTAACACCCTAACAAGAAAAACCACTAAACCCCAAGAAGAAACAACCCTAAACCCCTAACAACAAACAACACTAACCCCCTAACAACAAACAACCCTAACTCCTAAAAACCAAAAACACTAACCCACTAACAACAAACAACCCTAACCCGCTAACAAAAAAAACCCTAACACCCTAACAACAAACAACACTAACCCCCTAACAACAAACAACCCTAAACCCCTAACATCAAACCACACTAACCCCCTAACAACACAAAACACTAACACCCTAACAAACAACACTAACACCCTAACAACAAAAACCACTAAACCCCAACAAGAAACAACCCTAAACCCCTAGCAACAAACACTAACCCCCTAACAACAAACAACACTAAACCCCTAACAACAAACAACCCTAAACCCCTAACATCAAAGAACACTAACACCCTAACAACAAACAACCCTAACCCCCTAACAACAAACACCGACCCCCAAACAACAAACAACCCTAACCCCTAAAAACCAAAAACACTAACCCACTAACAACAAACAACGCTAACCCACGAACACCAAACAACCCTAACACCCTAACAACAAACACTAACCACCTAACAACAACCAACCCTAACACCCTAACAACAAACACTAACCCCCTAAGACACTAACACCCTAACAAAAAACAACACTAAAACCCTAACAACAGAAACCACTAAACCCCAACAAGAAACAACCCTAAACCCCTAACAACAAACACTAACCCCCTAACAACAAGCAACACTAAACCCCTAACAAGAAACGACCCTAACCCCGTAACAACAAACAACACTAACCCCGTAACAACAAACAACCCTAACCCCCAAAGAACAAACAACCCTAACCCCCTAACAACAAACAATCCTAACCCCCGAACAACCAACAACACTAACGCCCTAACCACAATAAACACTAACACCTGAACAGGCAAAACCACTAAACCCCAACAAGAAACATCTCTAAACCCCTAACAACAAACAACACTAACCCCCTAAGAACAAACAACCCTAACCAAACAACAAACCACCCTAACCCCTAAAAACAAACAACCCTAACCCCCTAAGAAGAAACAACCCTAACCAAACAACAAAAAACCCTAACCGACTGACAACAAACAAAACTAACCAACTAACAAGAAACAACAGTAACCCCCTAACAAGAAACAACACTAACCCCCTAACAACAAACAACACTAACACCCTAACAACAACCAACCCTAACCCCTAAGAACAAACAACACTAACCCCCTAACAAAAAACTACACTAACCCCGTAACAACAAACAACCCTAACCCCTAAAAACAAACAACCCTAACCCTCTAACGACAAACAACCCTAATCAAACAACAAACAACCGTAACCGACTAACAACAAACAACACTAACCCCCTAACAAGAAACAACACTAACCCCCTAACAACAAACAACACTAACCCCCTAACAACAAACAACACTAACACCCTAACAACAACCAACCCTAACACCCTAAGAACAAACGACACTAAACCCCGAAGAACAAACAACACTAACCCCCAACAACGAACAATACTAACCCCCTAACAACACAAAACCTAACCCCTTATCAACAAACAACCCTAACCCACTAACAAAAAACAACCCTAACACCCTAACAACAAACAACCCTAACCCCCTAACAACAAACAACACTAACCCTCTAACAACAAACAACACTAACCCCCCAACAACAGTCCTAACCACCTAACAACAAACAAACCTAACCCCCAACATCAAAGAACACTAACACCCTAACAACAAACAACCCTAAACCCCTAACAACAAACACTAACCCCCTAAAAACAAACAACACTAAACCCCTAACAAGAAACTAACCTAACCCCTAACAACAATCAACACTAACCCCCTAACAACAAACAACTCTAACCAAACAACAAACAACCCTAACCAAACAACAAACAACACTAACCCACTAACAACAAACAACACTAACACCCTAACAACAAACAACCCTAACCCCCTAACAACAAACAACACTAACACCCTAACAACAAACAACCCTAACCCCCTAACAACAAACAACACTAACCCTCAACAACAAACAACCCTAAACCCCTAACATCAAAGAACACTAACACCCTAACAACAAACAACCCTAACCCCCTAACAACAAACAACCCTAACCAAACAACAAACAACATTAACCGACTAACAACAAACAACACTAACCCCCTAACAAGAAACAACAGTAACCCCCTAACAAGAAACAACACTAACCCCCTAACAACAAACAACACTAACACCCTAACAACAACCAACCCTAACCCCCTAAGAACAAACAACACTAAGCACTAAGAACAAACAATACTAACCCCCAACAACGAACAATACCAACCCCTAACAACACAAAACCTAACCTCTTATCAACAAACAACCCTAACCCACTGACAAAAAACAACCCTAACACCCTAACAACAAACAACCCTAAACCCCTAACAACAAACACTAACCCCCAAACAACAAACAACCCTAACCCCTAAAAACCAAAAACACTAACCCACTAAAAACAAACAACCCTAACCACCTAACAACAAACAACCCTAAACCCCTAACATCAAACAACACTAACCCCCTAACAACACAAAACACTAACACCCTAACAACAAACAACACTAACACCCTAACAACAAAAACCACTAAACCCCAACAAGAAACAACCCTAAACCCCTAACAACAAACACTAACCCCCTAACAACAAACAACACTAAACCCCTAACAAGAAACTACCCTAACCCCGTAACAACAAACACTAACCACTAACAAGAAACTACCCTAACCCCCTAACAACAAACAACAATAAAACCCTAACAACAAACAACACTAACACCCTAACAACAAAAACCACTAAACCCCAAGAAGAAACAACCCTAAACCCCTAACAACAAACAACACTAACCCCCTAACAACAAACAACCCTAACTCCTAAAAACCAAAAACACTAACCCACTAACAACAAACAACCCTAACCCGCTAACAAAAAAAACCCTAACACCCTAACAACAAACAACACTAACCCCCTAACAACAAACAACCCTAAACCCCTAACATCAAACCACACTAACCCCCTAACAACACAAAACACTAACACCCTAACAAACAACACTAACACCCTAACAACAAAAACCACTAAACCCCAACAAGAAACAACCCTAAACCCCTAGCAACAAACACTAACCCCCTAACAACAAACAACACTAAACCCCTAACAAGAAACGACCCTAACCCCGTAACAACAAACAACACTAACCCCGTAACAACAAACAACCCTAACCCCCAAAGAACAAACAACCCTAACCCCCTAACAACAAACAATCCTAACCCCCGAACAACCAACAACACTAACGCCCTAACCACAATAAACACTAACACCCGAACAGGAAAAACCACTAAACCCCAACAAGAAACATCTCTAAACCCCTAACAACAAACAACACTAACCCCCTAAGAACAAACAACCCTAACCAAACAACAAACCACCCTAACCCCTAAAAACAAACAACCCTAACCCCCTAAGAAGAAACAACCCTAACCAAACAACAAAAAACCCTAACCGACTGACAACAAACAAAACTAACCAACTAACAAGAAACAACAGTAACCCCCTAACAAGAAACAACACTAACCCCCTAACAACAAACAACACTAACACCCTAACAACAACCAACCCTAACACCTAAGAACAAACAACACTAACCCCCTAACAAAAAACTACACTAACCCCGTAACAACAAACAACCCTAACCCCTAAAAACAAACAACCCTAACCCCCTAACGACAAACAACCCTAATCAAACAACAAACAACCGTAACCGACTAACAACAAACAACACTAACCCCCTAACAAGAAACAACACTAACCACCTAACAACAAACAACACTAACCCCCTAACAACAAACAACACTAACACCCTAACAACAACCAACCCTAACACCCTAAGAACAAACGACACTAAACCCCGAAGAACAAACAACACTAACCCCCAACAACGAACAATACTAACCCCCTAACAACACAAAACCTAACCCCTTATCAACAAACAACCCTAACCCACTAACAAAAAACAACCCTAACACCCTAACAACAAACAACCCTAACCCCCTAACAACAAACAACACTAACCCTCTAACAACAAACAACACTAACCCCCCAACAACAGTCCTAACCACCTAACAACAAACAAACCTAACCCCCAACATCAAAGAACACTAACACCCTAACAAAAAACAACCCTAAACCCCTAACAGCAAACACTAACCCCCTAAAAACAAACAACACTAAACCCCTAACAAGAAACTAACCTAACCCCTAACAACAATCAACACTAACCCCCTAACAACAAACAACTCTAACCAAACAACAAACAACCCTAACCAAACAACAAACAACACTAACCCACTAACAACAAACAACACTAACACCCTAACAACAAACAACCCTAACCCCCTAACAACAAACAACACTAACCCCCTAACAACAAACAACCATAAACCCCTAACGTCAAAGAACACTAACACCCTAACAAGAAACAACCCTAACCCCTAACAACAAACACTAACCCCCAAACAACAAACAACCCTAACCCCTAAAAACCAAAAACACTAACCCACTAACAACAAACAACCCTAACCCACTAACACCAAACAAACCTAACACCCTAACAACAAACACTAACCCCCTAACAGCAAACAACCCTAAACCCCTAACATCAAAGAACACTAACACCCTAAAAACAAAAAACCCTAACCCCCTAACAACAACCACTAACCCCCAAACAACAAACAACCCTAACCCCTAAAAACCAAAAACACTAACCCACTAACAACAAACAACCCTAACCCACTAACAACAAACAACCCTAACTCCCTAACAACAAACAACACTAACCCCCTAACAAAAAAAACCCTAAACCCCTAACATCAAACAACACTAACCCCCTAACAACACAAAACACTAACACCCTAACAACAAACAACACTAATCCCGTAACAACAAAGAACCCTAACCCCCTAAAAACAAACAACCCTTAACCCCTAACATCAAACAACACTAACCCCCTAATGACACAAAACACTAACACCCTAACAACAAACAACACTAACACCCTAACAACAAAAACCACTAAACCCCAACAAGAAACAACCCTAAATCCCTAACAACAAACACTAACCCCCTAACAACAAACAACACTGAACCCCTAACAAGAAACTACCCTAACCCCGTAACAACAAACAACACTAACCCGTAACAACAAACAACACTAACCCCCAAACAACAAAAAACCCAAACCCCCAAACAACAAACAACCCTAACCCCTTAACAACAAACAATCCTAACCCCCCAAACAACCAACAACACTAACCCCCTAACCACAATAAACACTAACACCCTAACAACAAAAACCACTAAACCCCAACAAGAAACAACCCTAAACCCCTAACAACAAACACTAACCCCCTAACAACAAACAACACTGAACCCCTAACAAGAAAATACTCTAACCCCGTAACAACAAAAAACACTAACCCGTAACAACAAACAACCCTAACCCCTAAACAACAAACAACCCTAAACCCCAAAAAACAAACAATCCTAACCCCCGAACAACCAACAACACTAACCCCCTAACCACAATAGAGACTAACACACTAACAACAAAAACCACTAAACCCCAACAAGAAACAACCCTAAACCCCTAACAACAAACAACACTAACCCCCAACAACAAACAATCCTAACCAAACAACAAAAAACCCTAACCCACTAACAACAAACAACACTAACACCCTAACAACAAACAACACTAACCCCCTAACAACAAACAACTCTAACACCCTAACAACAAACAACCCTAACCCCCTAACAACAAACAACACTAACCCCCTAACAACAAACAACCCTAAACCCCTAACATCAAAGAACACTAACACCCTAACAACAAACAACCCTAACCCCCTAACAACAAACACTGACCCCCAAACAACAAACAACCCTAACCCCTAAAAACCAAAAACACTAACCCACTAACAACAAACAACGCTAACCCACTAACACCAAACAACCCTAACACCCTAACAACAAACACTAACCACCTAACAACAAACAACCCTAACACCCTAACAACAAACACTAACCCCCTAACAACAAACAACCCTAAACCCCTAACATCAAAGAACACTAACACCCTAAAAACAAACAACCCTAACCCCCTAACAACAACCACTAACCCCCAAACAACAAACAACCCTAACCCCTAAAAACCAAAAACACTAACCCACTAACAACAAACAACCCTAACCCACTAACAACAAACAACCCTAACTCCCTAACAACAAACAACACTAACCCCCTAACAACAAAAATCCCTAAACCCCTAACATCAAACAACACTAACCCCCTAACAACACAAAACACTAACACCCTAACAAACAACACTAACACCCTAAGAACAAAAACCACTAAACCTCAACAAGAAACAACCCTAAACCCCTAACAACAAACACTAACCCCCTAACAACAAACAACGCTAAACCCCTAACAAGAAACTACCCTAACCCCGTAACAACAAACAACACTAACCCCGTAACAACAAACAACCCTAACCCCCAAACAACAAACAACCCTAAACCCCTAACAACAAACAATCCTAACCCCCGAACAACCAACAACACTAACCCCCTAACCACAATAAACACTAACACCCTAACAACAAAAACCACTAAACCCCAACAAGAAACAACCCTAAACCCGTAGCAACAAACAACACTAACGCCTAACAACAAACAACCCTAACCAAACAACAAACAACCCTAACCCCTGAAAACAAACAACCCTAACCCCTAACAACAAACAACCCTAACCAAACAACAAAAAACCCTAACCGACTAACAACAAACAACACTAAATCCCTAACAAGAAACAACAGTAGCCCCCTAAGAAGAAACAACACTATCCCCCTAACAAGAAACAACACTAACCCCCTGACAACAAACAACAGTAACACCCTAACAACAACCAACCCTAACCCCCTAAGAACAACACTAAGCCCTAAGAACAAACAACACTAACCCCCAACAACGAATACCAACCCCTAACAACACAAAACCTAACCCCTTATCAACAAACAACCCTAACCCACTAACAAAAAACAACCCTAACACCCTAACAACAAACAACCCTAAACCCCTAACAGCAAACAACACTAACCCCCGAACAACAAACAACCCTAACCCCTAAAAACCAAAAACAGTAACCCACTAACAACAAACAACCCTAACCCCCTAACAACAAACAACCCTAACCCCCTAACAACAAACAACCCTAACCCCCTAACAACAAACAACACTAAACCCCAACAAGAAACACCCCTAAACCCCTAACAACAAACACTAACCCCCTAAAAACAAACAACACTAAACCCCTAACAAGAAACTAACCTAACCCCTAACAACAATCAACACTAACCCCCTAAAAACAAACAACTCTAACCAAACAACAAACAACCCTAACCAAACAACAAACAACACTAACCCACTAACAACAAACAACACTAACACCCTAACAACAAACAACCCTAACCCCCTAACAACAAACAACACTAACACCCTAACAACAAACAACCCTAACCCCCTAACAACAAACAACACTAACCCCCAACAACAAACAACCCTAAACCCCTAACATCAAAGAACACTAACACCCTAACAACAACAACCCTAACCCCCTAACAACAAACAACCCTAACCAAACAACAAACAACATTAACCGACTAACAACAAACAACACTAACCCCCTAACAAGAAACAACAGTAACCCCCTAACAAGAAACAACACTAACCCCCTAACAACAAACAACCCTAAACCCCTAACATCAAACCACACTAACCCCCTAACAACACAAAACACTAACACCCTAACAAACAACACTAACACCCTAACAACAAAAACCACTAAACCCCAACAAGAAACAACCCTAAACCCCTAGCAACAAACACTAACCCCCTAACAACAAACAACACTAAACCCCTAACAAGAAACGACCCTAACCCCGTAACAACAAACAACACTAACCCCGTAACAACAAACAACCCTAACCCCCAAAGAACAAACAACCCTAACCCCCTAACAACAAACAATCCTAACCCCCGAACAACCAACAACACTAACGCCCTAACCACAATAAACACTAACACCCGAACAGGAAAAACCACTAAACCCCAACAAGAAACATCTCTAAACCCCTAACAACAAACAACACTAACCCCCTAAGAACAAACAACCCTAACCAAACAACAAACCACCCTAACCCCTAAAAACAAACAACCCTAACCCCCTAAGAAGAAACAACCCTAACCAAACAACAAAAAACCCTAACCGACTGACAACAAACAAAACTAACCAACTAACAAGAAACAACAGTAACCCCCTAACAAGAAACAACACTAACCCCCTAACAACAAACAACACTAACACCCTAACAACAACCAACCCTAACACCTAAGAACAAACAACACTAACCCCCTAACAAAAAACTACACTAACCCCGTAACAACAAACAACCCTAACCCCTAAAAACAAACAACCCTAACCCCCTAACGACAAACAACCCTAATCAAACAGCAAACAACCGTAACCGACTAACAACAAACAACACTAACCCCCTAACAAGAAACAACACTAACCCCCTAACAACAAACAACACTAACCCCCTAACAACAAACAACACTAACACCCTAACAACAACCAACCCTAACACCCTAAGAACAAACGACACTAAACCCCGGAGAACAAACAACACTAACCCCCAACAACGAACAATACTAACCCCCTAACAACACAAAACCTAACCCCTTATCAACAAACAACCCTAACCCACTAACAAAAAACAACCCTAACACCCTAACAACAAACAACCCTAACCCCCTAACAACAAACAACACTAACCCTCTAACAACAAACAACACTAACCCCCCAACAACAGTCCTAACCACCTAACAACAAACAAACCTAACCCCCAACATCAAAGAACACTAACACCCTAACAACAAACAACCCTAAACCCCTAACAGCAAACACTAACCCCCTAAAAACAAACAACACTAAACCCCTAACAAGAAACTAACCTAACCCCTAACAACAATCAACACTAACCCCCTAACAACAAACAACTCTAACCAAACAACAAACAACCCTAACCAAACAACAAACAACACTAACCCACTAACAACAAACAACACTAACACCCTAACAACAAACAACCCTAACCCCCTAACAACAAACAACACTAACACCCTAACAACAAACAACCCTAACCCCCTAACAACAAACAACACTAACCCCCAACAACAAACAACCCTAAACCCCTAACATCAAAGAACACTAACACCCTAACAACAAACAACCCTAACCCCCTAACAACAAACAACCCTAACCAAACAACAAACAACATTAACCGACTAACAACAAACAACACTAACCCCCTAACAAGAAACAACAGTAACCCCCTAACAAGAAACAACACTAACCCCCTAACAACAAACAACACTAACACCCTAACAACAACCAACCCTAACCCCCTAAGAACAAACAACACTAAGCACTAAGAACAAACAATACTAACCCCCAACAACGAACAATACCAACCCCTAACAACACAAAACCTAACCTCTTATCAACAAACAACCCTAACCCACTGACAAAAAACAACCCTAACACCCTAACAACAAACAACCCTAAACCCCTAACAACAAACACTAACCCCCAAGCAACAAACAACCCTAACCCCTAAAAACCAAAAACACTAACCCACTAACAACAAACAACCCTAACCCACTAACAACAACCAACCCTAACCCCCTAAGAACAAACGACACTAAACCCCGTAGAACAAACAACACTAACCCCCAACAACGAACAATACTAACCCCCTAACAACACAAAACCTAACCCCTTATCAACAAACAACCCTAACCCACTAACAAAAAACAACCCTAACACCCTAACAACAAACAACCCTAACCCCCTAACAACAAACAACACTAACCCTCTAACAACAAACAACCCTAAACCCCTAACATCAAAGAACACTAACACCCTAACCACAAACAACCCTAACCCCCTAACAGCAAACGCTAACCCCCAAACAACAAACAAGCCTAACCCCTAAAAACCAAAAGCACTAACGCACTAACAACAAACAACCCTAACCCGCTAACAACAAAGAACCCTAACACCCTAACAAAAAAAAACACTAACCCCCTAACAACAAACAACCCTAAACCCCTAACATCAAACAACACTAACCCCCTAACAACACAAAACACTAACACCCTAACAAACAACACTAACACCCTAACAACAAAAACCACTAAACCCCAACAAGAAACAACCCTAAACCCCTAACAACAAACACTAACCTCCTAACAACAAACAACACTAAACCCCTAACAAGAAACTACCCTAACCCCGTAACAACAAACAACACTAACCCCGTAACAACAAACAACACTAACCCCCAATCAACATACAACCCTAACCCCCTAACAACAAACAACACTAACACCCTAACAACAACCAACCCTAACCCCTAAGAACAAACAACACTAACGCCCTAAGAACAAACAACAGTAACCCCCAGCAACGAACAATACTAACCCCCTAACAACACAAAACCTAACCCCTTATCAACAAACAACCCTAACCCACTAACAAAAAACAACCCTAACACCCTAACAACAAACAACACTAACCCCCTAACAACAAACAACCCTAAACCCCTAACATCAAAGAACACTAACACCCTAACAACAAACAACCCTAACCCCCTAACAACAAACAACACTAACACCCTAACAACAAAAAACCCTAACCCCCTAACATCAAACAACACTAACACCCTAACAACAAACAACCCTAACCCCCTAAACAACCAACAACACTAACCCCCTAACCACCAACAGCACTAACACAGTAAAAACATAAAACACTAACCCCCTAACAACAACCAACACTTATCCCCTAAAAACAAACAACACTAACCCCCAACAAGAGAAAACCCAAATCATCTAACAACAAAAATCTCTAACCCACTAACAACAAAAAACTCTGAAAATCTAACAACAAACAACACTAACCCACTAACAACAAACAACCCTAATCCCCTAACAACAAACAACCCTTACCCCCTAACAACCAACAACACTAACCCCCTAACCAAAAACACTAACACCCTAACAACACAAACCACTAAACCCCAACAACAAACAACCCTAAACACGTAACAACAAACAACACAAACCCCCTAACAACAAACACAACTAAACCGCAACTGGAAACAACCGTAACCCCCTAACAACAAACAACACTAACCCTCTAACAACAAACAACACTAACCCCCTAACAACAGTCCTAACCACCTAACAACAAACAACACTAACCCCCTAAAAAGAAACAATAAACCCCTAAAAACAAACAACACTCATCCCCTAAGAACAAACAACACTAACCCTCTAACAACAAACAACATTAACCCCTAAGAACAAAAACACTAACCCCCTAACAACAAACAACACTAACCCCCTAAAAACAAACAACCCTAAAACCCTAAAAACAAACAACACTGAACCCCTTAAAACAAACAACACTAACGCCCAAACAACAAACGGCCCTAACCCCTAAAAACCAAAAACACTAACCCACTAACAACAAACATCCCTAACACCCTAACAACAAACAACACTAACCCACTAACAACAAAGAACCCTAAACCCCTAAACAACCAACAACACTAACCCACTAACTACCAACAGCACTAACCCAGTAAAAACATAAAACACTATGCCCCTAACAAGAACCAACACTTATCGCCTGAAAACAAACAACAGTAACCCCTAACAGGAAAGAAACAAATCCTGTAACAACAAAAAACTCTAACCCCCTAACAACAAACAACTCTGAACCGCTAACAACAAACAACACTAACCCACTAACAACAAACAACACTATCCCCCTAACAAGAAACTACCCTAACCCAGTAACAACAAACAACCCTAACCCCTAACAACAAACAACCCTAACCCCCTAACAACAAACAACCCTAACCCCTAAAAACCAAAAACACTAACCCACTAAAAACAAACAACCATAACACCCTAACAACAAACAACACTAACCCCCTAAAAAGAAACAACAATAAACCCCTAAAAACAAACAACACTCATCCCCTAAGAACAAACAACACAAACCCTCTAACAACAAACAACACTAACGCCTAAGAACAAAAACACTAACCCCCTAACAACAAACAACTCTAACCCCCTAAAAACAAGCAACCCTAAAACCCTAAAAACAAACAACACTGAACCCCTTAAAACAAACAACACTAAGCCCCTAACAACAACCAGCACTAACACACTAACAACAAAAAACACTGACACGCTAACAACAACCAACACTAACCCCCTAAGAACAAACAATTATAACACCCTAAAAAGAAACAACACTAACCCCCTAAAAACAAACAACCCTAAAAACCTAAAAACAAACAACACTGAACCCCTAAAAACAAACAACACTAAGCCAATAACAACAAACAGCACTAACCCACTAACAACAAAAAACACTAACCCGCTAACAACATCCAACAGTAACGCCCTAACCACTAACAACACTAAACCCCTAACAACAAACAATCCTAACCCCCTAACAACAAACAACACTCACCCCTAAAAACAAACAACCCTAAATCCCTAAAAGCAAATAACACTGAACCCCTAAAAACAAACAACACTAAGCCAATAACAACAAACAGCACTAACGCACTAACAACAAAAAACACTAACCCGCTAACAACATCCAACAGTAACGCCCTAACCAGAAACAACACTAACCCCCTAAAAACAAACAATCCTAACCCCCTAACAACAAACAACACTAACACCATAACAACAAACACCACTAAACCCCAACAAGAAACAACCCTAAACCCCTAACAACAAACAACAATAACCCCCTAACAACAAACAACACTAACCCCCTAAGAACAAACAACACTAACCCCCTAACAACAAACAACACTATATCCCTAACCAAAAACACTAACACCCTAACAACAAAAACCACTAAACCCCAACAAGAAACAACCCTAAACACCTATCAACAAACAACACTAACCCCCTAACAACAAACACTACTAAACCGCAAATAGAAACAACCCTAACCCCCTAACAACAAACAACACTAACCCTCTAACAACAAACAACACTAACCCCCTAACAACAGCCCTAACCACCTAACAACAAACAACACTAACCCCCTAAAAAGAAACAATAAACCCCTAAAATCAAACAACACTAAGCCAATAACAACAAACAGCACTAACCCACTAACAACAAAAAACACTAACCAGCTGACAACATCGAAGAGTAACGCCCTAACCACAAACAACACGAACCCCCTAACAACAAACAATCCTATCCCCCTGACAACAAACAACCCTAACCCCCTAAACAACCAACAACACTAACCCCCTAACTACCAACAGCACTAACCCAGTAAAAACATAAAACACTATGCCCCTAACAACAACCAACACTTATCCCCTGAAAACAAACAACACTAACCCCCTAACAAGAAAGAACCCAAATACTCTAACAACAAACAACACTAACACACTAACAACAAACAACACTAACCCCCTAACAAGAAACTACCCTAACCCAGTAACAACAAACAACCCTAATCCCTAACAACAAACAAACCTAACCAGCTAACAACAAACAACCCTAACCCCCTAACAACCAACAACCGTAAACCCCTAACAACAACACTAACCCCCTAACAACCAACAACACTAACCCCCTAACAACAAACAATCCTAACCCCCTAACAACAAACAACCCTAACCAACTAACAACAAACAACACTAACAACCTAACAACAAACAACCCTAACCCCCTAACAACAAACAACCATAACCCTCTAACAGCAAACAATCCTAACCGCCGAACAACCAACAACACTAACCCCCTAACCACAATAAACACTAACACCCTAACAACAAAAACCACTAAACCCCAACAAGAAACAACCCTAAACGCGTAACAACAATCAACTCTAACCCCCTAACAACAAACAACCCTGACCAAACAACAAAAAACCCTAACACACTAACAACAAACAACCCTAACACCCTAACAACAAACAACCCTAACCCCTAAACAACAAACAACACTAACCCCCTAACAACAAACAACCCTAAACCCCTAACATCAAAGAACACTAACACCCTAACAACAAACAACCCTAACCCCCTAACAGAAAACGCTAACCCCCAAACAACAAAAAACCCTAACCCCTAAAAACCAAAAGCACTAACCCACTAACAACAAACAACCCTAACCCCCTAACAACAAAGAACCCTAACACCCTAACAACAAACGACACTAACCCCCTAACAACAAACAACCCTAAACCCCTAACATCAAACAACACTAACCCCCTAACAACACAAAACACTAACACCCTAACAAACAACACTAACACCCTAACAACAAAAACCTCTAAACCCCAAAAAGAAACAACCCTAAACCCCTAACAAACAACACTAACCCCCTAACAACAAACAACACTAAACCCCTAACAAGAAACTACCCTAACCCCGTAACAACAAACAACACTAACCCCGTAACAATAAACAACCCTAACCCCCAAACAACAAACAACCCTAACCCCCTAACAACAACCAATCCTAAACCCCGAACAACCAACAACACTAACCCCCTAACCACAGTAAACACTAACACCCTAACAACAAAAACCACTAAACCCCAACAAGAAACAACCCTAAACCCCTAACAACAAACAACACTAACCCCCTCACAACAAACAGCCCTAACCAAACAACAAACAACCCTAGCCCCTAAAAACAAACAACCCTAACCACCTAACAACAAACAACCCTAACCAAACAACAAAAAACCCTAACCGACTAACAACAAACAACACTAACCCCCTAACAAGAAACAACAGTAACCCCCTAACAAGAAACAACACTAACCCCCTGACAACAAACAACACTAACACCCTAACAACAACCAACCCTAACCCCCTAAGAACAACACTAAGCCCTAAGAACAAACAACACTAACCCCCAACAACGAACAATACCAACCCCTAACAACACAAAACCTCACCCCTTATCAACAAACAACCATAATCCACTAACAAAAAACAACCCTAACACCCTAACAACAAACAACCCTAACACCCTAACAACAAACAACACTAACCCCCGAACAAGAAACAACCCTAACCCCTAAAAACCAAAAACAGTAACCCACTAACAACAAACAACCCTAACCCCCTAACAACAAACAACCCTAAACCCCTAACATCAAACAACACTAACCCCCTAACAACAAACAACACTAAAACCCTAACAACAAACAACACTAACACCCTAACAACAAAAACCACTAAACCCCAACAAGAAACACCGCTAAACCCCTAACAACAAACAATAACCCCCTAACAACAAACAACACTAAACCCCTAACAAGAAACTAACCTAACCCCTAACAACAATCAACACTAACCCCCTAACAACAAACACCCCTAACCAAACAACAAACAACACTAACCCACTAACAACAAACAACACTAACACCCTAACAACAAACAACCCTAACCCCCTAACAACAAACAACACTAACCCCCAACAACAAACTACCCTAAACCCCCAACATCAAAGAACACTAACACCCTAACAACAAACAAACCTAACCCCCTAACAACAAACCCTAACCCCCAAACAACAAACAACCCTAACCCCTAAAAACCAAGAACACTAACCCACTAAAAACAAACAACCCTAACCCACTAACAACAAACAACCCTAACACCCTAACAACAAACAACACTAACCCCTAACAATGAACAACACTAACACCCGAACAACAAACACCACTAAACCCCAACAAGAAACAACCCTAAACCCCTAACAACAAACAACACTAACCCCCTAACAACATACAACCCTAACCCACTAACCACAATCAACCTTAACACCATAACAACAAACAACACTAACCCCCTAACAACAAACAACCCTAAACCCCTAACATCAAAGAACACCAACACCCTAACAACAAACAACACTAACACCCTAACAACAAAAACCACTAAACCCCAACAAGAAACAACCCTAAGCCCCTAACAACAAACAACACTAACCCCCTAACAAGAAACAACCCTAAACCCCTAACAACAACCAACACTAACCCCCTAACAACAAACAATCCTAACCCCGTAAAAACAAACAACCCTAAAACCCTAAAAGCAAACAACACTGAACCCCTAAAAACAAACAACACTAAGCCCCTAATAACAAACAACACTAACCCCCTAGCAACAACCAACCCTAACCCCCTAAGAACAAACAACACTAACCCCCTAAGAAAAAACAACAGTAACCCCCAACAATGAACAATACTAACCCCCTAACAACACAAAACCTAACCCCTTATCAACAAACAACCCTAACCCACTAACAACAAACAACCCTAAACCCCTAACATCAAAGAACACTAACACCCTAACAACAAACAACCCTAACCCCCTAACAACAAACAACACTAACCCCCTAACAACAAACAACCCTAAACCCCTAACATCAAAGAACACTAACCCCCTAACAACACAAAACACTAACACCCTAACAACAAACAACACTAACCCCGTAACAACAAAGAACCCTAACCCCCTAAAAACAAACAACCCTTAACCCCTAACATCAAACAACACTAACCCCCTAACGACACAAAACACTAACACCCCAACAACAAACAACACTAACACCCTAACAACAAAAACCACTAAACCCCAACAAGAAACAACCCTAAATCCCTAACAACAAACACTAACCCCCTAACAACAAACAACACTGAACCCCTAACAAGAAACTACCCTAACCCCGTAACAACAAACAACACTAACCCGTAACAACAAACAACCCTAACCCCCAAACAACAAAAAACCCAAACCCCCAAACAACAAACCCTAACCCCTTAACAACAAACAATCCTAACCCCCCAAACAACCAACAACACTAACCCCCTAACCACAATAAACACTAACACCCTAACAACAAAAACCACTAAACCCCAACAAGAAACAACCCTAAACCCCTAACAACAAACACTAACCCCCTAACAACAAACAACACTGAACCCCTAACAAGAAAATACTCTAACCCCGTAACAACAAAAAACACTAACCCGTAACAACAAACAACCCTAACCCCTAAACAACAAACAACCCTAAACCCCAAAAAACAAACAATCCTAACCCCCGAACAACCAACAACACTAACCCCCTAACCACAATAGAGACTAACACCCTAACAACAAAAACCACTAAACCCCAACAAGAAACAACCCTAAACCCCTAACAACAAACAACACTAACCCCCAACAACAAACAATCCTAACCAAACAACAAAAAACCCTAACCCACTAACAACAAACAACACTAACACCCTAACAACAAACAACCCTAACACCCTAACAACAAACAACTCTAACACCCTAACAACAAACAACCCTAACCCCCCAAACAACCAACAACACTAACCCCCTAACCACAATAAACACTAACACCCTAACAACAAAAACCACTAAACCCCAACAAGAAACAACCCTAAACCCCTAACAACAAACACTAACCCCCTAACAACAAACAACACTGAACCCCTAACAAGAAAATACTCTAACCCCGTAACAACAAAAAACACTAACCCGTAACAACAAACAACCCTAACCCCTAAACAACAAACAACCCTAAACCCAAAAAAAACAAACAATCCTAACCCCCGAACAACCAACAACACTAACCCCCTAACCACAATAGAGACTAACACCCTAACAACAAAAACCACTAAACCCCAACAAGAAACAACCCTAAACCCCTAACAACAAACAACACTAACCCCCAACAACAAACAATCCTAACCAAACAACAAAAAACCCTAACCCACTAACAACAAACAACACTAACACCCTAACAACAAACAACCCTAACCCCCTAACAACAAACAACTCTAACACCCTAACAACAAACAACCCTAACAACCTAACAACAAACAACACTAACCCCCTAACAACAAACAACCCTAAACCCCTAACATCAAAGAACACTAACACCCTAACAACAAACAACCCTAACCCCCTAACAACAAACACTGACCCCCAATCAACAAACAACCCTAACCCCTAAAAACCAAAAACACTAACCCACTAACAACAAACAACGCTAACCCACTAACACCAAACAACCCTAACACCCTAACAACAAACACTAACCACCTAACAACAAACAACCCTAACACCCTAACAACAAACACTAACCCCCTAACAACAAACAACCCTA
This sequence comes from Elephas maximus indicus, assembly GCF_024166365.1. Lineage (NCBI taxonomy): Eukaryota > Metazoa > Chordata > Mammalia > Proboscidea > Elephantidae > Elephas > Elephas maximus. Next base: position 3,749,281 of record NC_064831.1, read on the forward strand.
AACCCCTAACATCAAAGAACACTAACACCCTAAAAACAAACAACCCTAACCCCCTAACAACAACCACTAACCCCCAAACAACAAACAACCCTAACCCCTAAAAACCAAAAACACTAACCCACTAACAACAAACAACCCTAACCCACTAACAGCAAACAACCCTAACTCTCTAACAACAAACAACACTAACCCCCTAACAACAAAAATCCCTAAACCCCTAACATCAAACAACACTAACCCCCTAACAACACAAAACACTAACACCCTAACAAACAACACTAACACCCTAAGAACAAAAACCACTAAACCTCAACAAGAAACAACCCTAAACCCCTAACAACAAACACTAACCCCCTAACAACAAACAACGCTAAACCCCTAACAAGAAACTACCCTAACCCCGTAACAACAAAGAACACTAACCCCGTAACAACAAACAACCCTAACCCCCAAACAACAAACAACCCTAACCCCCTAACAACAAACAATCCTAACCCCCGAACAACCAACAACACTAACCCCCTAACCACAATAAACACTAACACCCTAACAACAAAAACCACTAAACCCCAGCAAGAAACAACCCTAAACCCGTAGCAACAAACAACACTAACGCCTAACAACAAACAACCCTAACCAAACAACAAACAACCCTAACCCCTGAAAACAAACAACCCTAACCCCTAACAACAAACAACCCTAACCAAACAACAAAAAACCCTAACCGACTAACAACAAACAACACTAAATCCCTAACAAGAAACAACAGTAGCCCCCTAAGAAGAAACAACACTATCCCCCTAACAAGAAACAACACTAACCCCCTGAGAACAAACAACAGTAACACCCTAACAACAACCAACCCTAACCCCCTAAGAACAACACTAAGCCCTAAGAACAAACAACACTAACCCCCAACAACGAATACCAACCCCTAACAACACAAAACCTAACCCCTTATCAACAAACAACCCTAACCCACTAACAAAAAACAACCCTAACACCCTAACAACAAACAACCCTAAACCCCTAACAGCAAACAACACTAACCCCCGAACAACAAACAACCCTAACCCCTAAAAACCAAAAACAGTAACCCACTAACAACAAACAACCCTAACCCCCTAACAACAAACAACCCTAACCCCCTAACAACAAACAACCCTAACCCCCTAACAACAAACAACACTAAACCCCAACAAGAAACACCCCTAAACCCCTAACAACAAACACTAACCCCCTAAAAACAAACAACACTAAACCCCTAACAAGAAACTAACCTAACCCCTAACAACAATCAACACTAACCCCCTAACAACAAACAACTCTAACCAAACAACAAACAACCCTAACCAAACAACAAACAACACTAACCCACTAACAACAAACAACACTAACACCCTAACAACAAACAACCCTAACCCCCTAACAACAAACAACACTAACACCCTAACAACAAACAACCCTAACCCCCTAACAACAAACAACACTAACCCCCAACAACAGACAACCCTAAACCCCTAACATCAAAGAACACTAACACCCTAACAACAACAACCCTAACCCCCTAACAACAAACAACCCTAACCAAACAACAAACAACATTAACCGACTAACAACAAACAACACTAACCCCCTAACAAGAAACAACAGTAACCCCCTAACAAGAAACAACACTAACCCCCTAACAACAAACAACACTAACACCCTAACAACAACCAACCCTAACCCCCTAAGAACAAACAACACTAAGCACTAAGAACAAACAATACTAACCCCCAACAACGAACAATACCAACCCCTAACAACACAAAACCTAACCTCTTATCAACAAACAACCCTAACCCACTGACAAAAAACAACCCTAACACCCTAAGAACAAACAACCCTAAACCCCTAACAACAAACACTAACCCCCAAACAACAAACAACCCTAACCCCTAAAAACCAAAAACACTAACCCACTAAAAACAAACAACCCTAACCACCTAACAACAAACAACCCTAAACCCCTAAAATCAAACAACACTAACCCCCTAACAACACAAAACACTAACACCCTAACAACAAACAACACTAACACCCTAACAACAAAAACCACTAAACCCCAACAAGAAACAACCCTAAACCCCTAACAACAAACACTAACCCCCTAACAACAAACAACACTAAACCCCTAACAAGAAACTACCCTAACCCCGTAACAACAAACACTAACCACTAACAAGAAACTACCCTAACCCCCTAACAACAAACAACAATAAAACCCTAACAACAAACAACACTAACACCCTAACAACAAAAACCACTAAACCCCAAGAAGAAACAACCCTAAACCCCTAACAACAAACAACACTAACACCCTAACAACAAACAACCCTAACCTCCTAACAACAAACAACCCTAACCCCCTAACAACAAACAACACTAACCCCCTAACATCAAACAACCCTAAACCCCTAACATCAAAGAACACTAACACCCTAACAACAAACAACCCTAAACCCCTAACAACAAACACTAACACCCAAACAACAAACAACACTAACCCCTAGAAACCAAAAACACTAACCCACTAACAACAAACAACCCTAACCCACTAACAACAAACAACCCTAACACCCTAGCAACAAACAACACTAACCCCATAACATCAAACAACCCTAAACCCCTAACATCAAACAACACTAACCCCCTAACAACACAAAACACTAACACCCTAACAACAAACAACACTAACACCCTAACAACAAAAACCACTAAACCCCAACAAGAAACAACCCTAAACCCCTAACAACAAACACTAACCCCCTAACAACAAACAACACTAAACCCCTAACAAGAAACTACCCTAACCCCGTAACAAAAAACAACACTAATCCCGTAACAACAAACAACCCTAACCCCCAAACAACAAACATCCCTAACCCCCTAAGAACAAACAATCCTAACCCCTGAACAACCAACAACACTAACCCCCTAACCACAATAAACACTAACACCCTAACAACAAAAACCACTAAACCCCAACAAGAAACAACCCGAAACCCCTAACAACAAAAAACACTAACCCCCTAACAACAAACACCCCTAACCAAACAACAAACAACCCTAACCCACTAACAACAAACAACACTAACACCCTAACAACAAAAAACCCTAACCCCCTAACAACAAACAACACTAACACCCTAACAACAAACAACCCTAACCTCCTAACAACAAACAACACTAACCCCCTAACAAAAAACAACCCTAAACCCCTAACATCAAAGAACACTAACACCCTAACAACAAAAAACCCTAACCCCCTAACAACAAACACTAACCCCCAAACAACAAACAATCCTAACCCCTAAAATCCAAAAACACTAACCCACTAACAACAAACAACCCTAACCCACTAACAACAAAAAACCCTCACACCCCAAAAACAAACAACACTATCCCCCTAACAACAAACAACCCTAAACCCCTAACATCAAACAACACTAACCCCCTAACAACACAAAACACTAACACCCTAACAACAAACAACAGTAACCCCGTAACGACAAACAACACTAACCCCCTAAAAACAAACAACCCTAAACCCCTAACATCAAACAACACTAACCCCCTAACAACACAAAACACTAACACCCTAACAACAAACAACACTAACACCCTAACAACAAAAACCACTAAACCCCAACAAGAAACAACCCTAAACCCCTAACAAAAAACCCAAACCCCCTAACAACAAACAACACTAAACCCCTAACAAGAAACTACCCTAACCCCGTAACAACAAACAACACTAACGCGGTAACAACAAACAACTCTAACCCCCAAACAACAAACAACACTAACCCCCTAACAACAAACAACCCTAACCTCCTAACAACAAACAATCCTAACCCCCGAACAACCAACAACACTAACCCCCTAACCACAATAAACACTAACACCGGGACAACAAAAACCTCTAAACTCCAACAAGAAACAAACCTAAACCCCTAACAACAAACAACACTAAAATCCTAACAACAAGCAACCCTAACCAAACAACAAACAAACCTAACCCACTGACAACAAACAACACTAAGACCCTAACAACAAACAACCCTAAACCCCTAACAACAAACAACACTAACACCCTAACAAAAAGCAACCCTAACCCCCTAACAACAAACAACACTAACCCCCTAACAACAAACAACCCTAACCAAACAACAAACAACCCTAACCCACTAACAACAAACAACACTAACACCCTAACAACAAACAACCCTAACCCCCTAACAACAAACAACCCTAACCAAACAACAAACAACCCTAACCCACTAACAACAAACAACCCTAACACCCTAACAACAAACAACACTAACCCCATAACACCAAACAACCCTAAACCCCTAACATCAAACAACACTAACCCCCTAACAACACAAAACACTAACACCCTAACAACAAACAACACTAACACCCTAACAACAAAAACCAATAAACCCCAACAAGAAACAACCCTGAACCCCTATCAATAAACACTAACCCCCTAACAACAAACAACACTAAACCCCTAACAAGAAACTACCCTAACCCCATAACAACAAACAACACTAACCCCGTAACAACAAACAACCCTAACCCCCAAACAACAAACAACCCTAACCCCCTAACAACAAACAATCCTAACCCCCGAACAACCAACAACACTAACCCCCTAACCAAAATAAACACTAACACCCTAACAACAAAAACCACTAAACCCCAACAAGAAACAACCCTAAACCCCTAACAACAAACAACACTAACCCCCTAACAACAAACAACCCTAACCAAACAACAAACAACCCTAACCCACTAACAACAAACAACACTAACACCCTAAGAACAAACAACCCTAACCCCCTAACAACAAACAACACTAACACCCTAACAACAAACAACACTAACCCCATAACACCAAACAACCCTAAACCCCTAACATCAAACAACACTAACCCCCTAACAACACAAAACACTAACACCCTAACAACAAACAACACTAACACCCTAACAACAAAAACCAATAAACCCCAACAAGAAACAACCCTGAACCCCTGTCAATAAACACTAACCCCCTAACAACAAACAACACTAAACCCCTAACAAGAAACTACCCTAACCCCGTAACAACAAACAACACTAACCCCGTAACAACAAACAACCCTAACCCCCAAACAACAAACAACCCTAACCCCCTAACAACAAACAATCCTAACCCCCGAACAACCAACAACACTAACCCCCTAACCAAAATAATCACTAACACCCTAACAACAAAAACCACTAAACCCCAACAAGAAACAACCCTAAACCTCTAACAACAAACAACACTAACCCCCTAACAACAAACAACCCTAACCAAACAACAAACAACCCTAACCCACTAACAACAAACAACACTAACACCCTAAGAACAAACAACCCTAACCCCCTAACAACAAACAACACTAACACCCTAACAACAAACAACCCTAACCCCCTAACAACAAACAACACTAACCCCCTAACAACAAACAACACTAAACCCCTAACAAGAAACTAACCTAACCCCGTAACAACAAACAACACTAACCCCGTAACAACAAACAACCCTAACCCCCTAACAACAAACAACCCTAACCCCCTAAGAACAAACAACCCTAAACCCCTAACATCAAAGAACAGTAACACCCTATCAACAAACAAAACTAACCCCCTAACAACAAACACTAACCCCCAAGCAACAAACAACCCTAACTCCTAAAAACCAAAAACACTAACCCACTAACAACAAACAACCATAACCAAAATCAACAAACAACCCTAACACCCTAACAACAAAAAACACTAACCCCCTAACAACAAACAACCCTAAACCCCTAACATCAAACAACACTAACCCCCTAACAACACAAAACACTAATACCCAAACAACAAACAACACTAACACCCTAACAACAAAAACCACTAAACACCAACAAGAAACAACCCCAAACCCCTAACAACAAACAACACCACTCCCTAACAACAAACAACCCTAACCAAACAACAAAAAACTCTAACCCACTAACAACAAACAACACTAACACCCTAACAACAAACAATCCTAACCCCCTTACAACAAACAACACTAACACCCTAACAACAAACAACCCTAACCCCCTAACAACAAACAACACTAACCCCCAACAACAAACAACCCTAAACCCCTAACATCAAAGAACACTAACACCCTAAGAACAAACAACCCTAACCCCCAACAACAAACACTAACCCCCAAACAACAAACAAACCTAACCCCTAAAAACCAAAAACACTAAACCACTAACAACAAACAACCCTAACCCACTAACAACAAACAACCCTAACATCCTAACAACAAACAACACTAACACCCTCACAACAAACAACACTAACACCCTAACAACAAAAACCACTAAAACCCAACAAGAAAAAACCCTAAACCCCTAATAACAAACACTATCCCCCTAACAACAAACAACACTAAACCCCTAACAAGAAACTACCCTAACCCCGTAACAACAAACAACACTAACCTCCTAACAACAAACAACACTAAACCCCTAACAAAAAAGTACCCTAACCCCGTAACAACAAACAACACTAACCCGGTAACAACAAACAACCATAACCCCCAAACAACAAACAACCCTAACCCCCTTACAACAAACAGCACTAACCCCCTAACAACAAAGAACCCTAAACCCTTAACATCAAACAACACTAACACCCGAACAACAAACAACCCTAACCCCCTAACAACAAACACTAACCCCCAAACAACAAACAACCCTAACCCCTAAAAACCAAAAACACTAACCCACTAACAACAAACAACCCTAACCCCCTAACAATAACCAATCCTAACCCCCGAACAACCAACAACACTAACCCCCTAACCACAATAAACACTAACACCCTAACAACAAAAACCACTAAACCCCAACAAGAAACAACCCTAAACCCCTAACAACAAACAACACTAACCCCCTAACAACAAACAATCCTAACCAAACAACAAACAACCCTAACCCACTAACAACAAACAACACTAACACCCTAAAAACAAACAACCCTAACCCCCTAACAACAAACAACACTAACACCCTAACAACAAACATCCCTAACCCCCTAACAACAAACAACACTACGCCCTAACAACAAACAACCCTAAACCCCTAACATCAAAGAACACTAACACCTAACAACAAACAACCCTAACCCCCTAACAACAAACACTAACCCCCAAACAACAAACAACACTAACCCCTAAAAACCAAAAACACTAACCCACTAACAACAAACAACCCTAACCCACTAACAACAAACAACCCTAACACCCTAACAACAAACAACACTAACCCCATAATATCAAACAACCCTAAACCCCTAACATCAAACAACACTAACCCCCTAACAACACAAAACACTAACACCCTAACAACAAACAACACTAACACCCTAACAACAAAAACCACTAAACCCCAACAAGAAACAACCCTGAACCCCTAACAATAAACACTAACACCCTAAGAACAAACAACACTAACCCCTTAACAACAATCAACCCTAAACCCCTAACATCAAAGAACACTAACACCCTAACAACAAACCACCCTAACCCCCTAACAACAAACACTAACAACCAAACAACAAACAATCCTAACCCCTAAAATCCAAAAACACTAACCCACTAACAACAAACAACCCTAACCCACTAACAGCAAACAACCCTAACCCGCTAACAACAAACAACCCTAAACCCCTAACATCAAACAACACTAACTCCCTAACAACACAAAACACTAACACCCTAACAACAAACAACACTAACACCCTAACAACAAAAACCACTAAACCCCAACAAGAAACAACCCTAACCCCCTAACAACAAACAACACTAAACCCCTAACAAGAAACTACCCTAACCCCATAACAACAAACAATCCTAACCCCGTAACAACAAACAACCCTAACCCCTAAACAACAAACAACCATAACCCCCTAACAACAAACAATCCTAACCCCCGAACAACCAACAACACTAACCCCCTAACCACAGCAAACACTAACACCCTAACAAGAAAAACCACTAAACCCCAACAAGAAACAACCCTAAACCCCTAACAACAAACAACACTAACCCCCTAACAACAAACAACCCTAACCAAACAACAAAAAACCCTCACCCACTAACAACAAAAAACACTAACACCCTAACAACAAACAACCATAACCCCCTAACAACAAACAACACTAACACCCTAACAACAAACAACCCTAACCCCCTAACAACAAACCCTAACCCCCAAACAACAAACAACCCTAACCCCTAAAAACCAAAAACACTAACCCACTAACAACAAACAACCCTAAACCACTAACAACAAACAACCCTAACACCCTAACAACAAACAACACTAACCCCCTAACAACAAACAACCCTAAACCCCTAACATCAAACAACACTAACCCCCTAACAACACAAAACACTAACACCCTAACAACAAACAACACTAACACCCTAACAACAAAAACCACTAAACCCCAACAAGAAACAACCCTAAACCCCTAACAACAAACACTAACCCCCTAACAACAAACAACACTAAACCCCTAACAAGAAACTACCCTAACCCCGTAACAACAAACAACACTAACCCCGTAACAACAAACAATCCTAACCCCCAAACAACAAACAACCCTAAACCCCAAACAACAAACAACTCTAACCCCCTAACAACCAACAACACTAACCCCCTAACCACAATAAACACTAACACCCTAACAACAAAAACCACTAAACCCCAACAAGAAACAACCCTAAACCCCTAAAAACAAACAACACTAACCCCCTAACAACAAACAACCCTGACCAAACAACAAAAAACCCTAACCCACTAACAACAAACAACACTAACACCCTAACAACAAACAACCCTAACTCCCTAACAACAAACAACACTAACACCCTAACAACAAACAACCCTATCCACCTAAAAACAAACAACACTAACCCCCTAACAACAAACAACCCTAAACCCCTAACATCAAAGAACACTAACACCCTAACAACAAACAACCCTAACCCCCTAACAACAAACACTAACCCCCAAGCAACAAAAAACCCTAACTCCTAAAAACCAAAAACACTAACCCACTAACAGCAAACAACAGTAACCCACAATCAACAAACAACCCTAACACCCTAACAACAAAAAACACTAACCCCCTAACAACAAACAACCCTAAACCCCTAACATCTAACAACACTAACCCACTAACAACACAAGACACTAACACCCTAACAACAAACAACACTAACACCCTAACAACAAAAACCACTAAACCCCAACAAGAAACAACCCTAAACCCCTAACAACAAACAACACCACTCCCTAACAACAAACAACCCTAACCAAACAGCAAAAAACTCTAACCCACTAACAACAAACAACACTAACACCCTAACAAAAAACAACCCTAACCCACGAACAACAAACAACCCTAAACCACTAACAACAAACAACCCTAACACCCTAACAAGAAACAACACTAACCTCATAACATCAAACAACCCTAAACCCCTAACATCAAACAACACTAACCCACTAACAACACAAAACACTAACACCCTAAGAACAAACAACACTAACACCCTAACAACAAAAACCACTAAACCCCAACAAGAAACAACCCTAAACCCCTAACAAAAAACACTAACCCCCTAACAAGAAACAACACTAAACCCCTAACAAGAAACTACCCTAACCCCGTAACAACAAACAACACTAACCCAGTAACAACAAACAACCCTAACACCCTAACAACAAACAACCCTAACACCCTAACAACAAACAACCCTAACCCCCTAACAACAAACCCTAACCCCCAAACAACAAACAACCCTAACCCCTAAAAACCAAAAACACTAACCCACTAACAACAAACAACCCTAAACCACTAACAACAAACAACCCTAACACCCTAACAACAAACAACACTAACACCCTAACAACAAACAACCCTAACCCCCTAACAACAAACAACACTAACCCCCTAACATCAAACAACCCTAAACCCCTAACATCAAAGAACACTAACACCCTAACAACAAACAACCCTAAACCCCTAACAACAAACACTAACACCCAAACAACAAACAACACTAACCCCCTAACATCAAACAACCCTAAACCCCTAACATCAAAGAACACTAACACCCTAACAACAAACAACCCTAAACCCCTAACAACAAACACTAACACCCAAACAACAAACAACACTAACCCCTAGAAACCAATAACACTAACCCACTAACAACAAACAACCCTAACCCACTAACAACAAACAACCCTAACACCCTAGCAACAAACAACACTAACCCCATAACATCAAACAACCCTAAACCCCTAACATCAAACAACACTAACCCCCTAACAACACAAAACACTAACACCCTAAGAACAAACAACACTAACACCCTAACAACAAAAACCACTAAACCCCAACAAGAAACAACCGTAAACCCCTAACAACAAACACTAACCCCCTAACAACAAACAACACTAAACCCCTAACAAGAAACTACCCTAACCCCGTAACAAAAAACAACACTAATCCCGTAACAACAAACAACCCTAACCCCCAAACAACAAACATCCCTAACCCCCTAAGAACAAACAATCCTAACCCCTGAACAACCAACAACACTAACCCCCTAACCACAATAAACACTAACACCCTAACAACAAAAACCACTAAACCCCAACAAGAAACAACCCGAAACCCCTAACAACAAAAAACACTAACCCCCTAACAACAAACAACCCTAACCAAACAACAAACAACCCTAACCCACTAACAACAAACAACACTAACACCCTAACAACAAACAACCCTAACCCCCTAACAACAAACAGCACTAACACCCTAACAACAAACAACCCTAACCTCCTAACAACAAACAACACTAACCCCCTAACAAAAAACAACCCTAAACCCCTAACATCAAAGAACACTAACACCCTAACAACAAAAAACCCTAACCCCCTAACAACAAACACTAACCCCCAAACAACAAACAATCCTAACCCCTAAAATCCAAAAACACTAACCCACTAACAACAAACAACCCTAACCCACTAACAACAAAAAACCCTCACACCCCAAAAACAAACAACACTATCCCCCTAACAACAAACAACCCTAAACCCCTAACATCAAACAACACTAACCCCCTAACAACAAAAAACACTAACACCCTAACAACAAACAACAGTAACCCCGTAACGACAAACAACACTAACCCCCTAAAAACAAACAACCCTAAACCCCTAACATCAAACAACACTAACCCCCTAACAACACAAAACACTAACACCCTAACAACAAACAACACTAACACCCTAACAACAAAAACCACTAAACCCAAACAAGAAACAACCCTAAACCCCTAACAACAAACAATAACCCCCTAACAACAAACAACACTAAACCCCTAACAAGAAACTACCCTAACCCCATAACAACAAACAACACTAACCCCGTAACAACAAACAACCCGAACCCCTAAAAACAAACAACCCTAACCCCCTAACAACAAACAACCCTAACCAAACAACAAACAACCCTAACCGACTAACAACAAACAACACTAACCCCCTAACCACAATAAACACTAACACCCGAACAACAAAAACCACTAAACTCCAACAAGAAACAACCCTAAACCCCTAACAACAAACAACACTAACCCCCTAACAACAAGCAACCCTAACCAAACAACAAACAAACCTAACCCACTGACAACAAACAACACTAACACCCTAACAACAAACAACCCTAAACCCCTAACAACAAACAACACTAACACCCTAACAAAAAGCAACCCTAACCCCCTAACAACAAACAACACTAACCCCCTAACAACAAACAACCCTAACCAAACAACAAACAACCCTAACCCACTAAGAACAAACAACACTAACACCCTAACAACAAACAACCCTAACCCCCTAACAACAAACACCCCTAACACCCTAACAACAAACAACACTAACCCCATAACACCAAACAACCCTAAACCCCTAACATCAAACAACACTAACCCCCTAACAACACAAAACACTAACACCCTAACAACAAACAACACTAACACCCTAACAACAAAAACCACTAAACCCCAACAAGAAACAACCCTAACCCCCTAACAACAAACAACCCTAACCAAACAACAAACAACCCTAACCCACTAACAACAAACAACACTAACACCCTAACAACAAACAAGCCTAACCCCCTAACAACAAACAACCCTAACACCCTAACAACAAACAACACTAACCCCATAACACCAAACAACCCTAAACCCCTAACAACAAACAACACTAACCCCCTAACAACACAAAACACTAACACCCTAACAACAAACAACACTAACACCCTAACAACAAAAACCAATAAACCCCAACAAGAAACAACCCTGAACCCCTATCAATAAACACTAACCCCCTAACAACAAACAACACTAAACCCCTAACAAGAAACTACCCTAACCCCGTAACAACAAACAACACTAACCCCGTAACAACAAACAACCCTAACCCCCAAACAACAAACAACCCTAACCCCCTAACAACAAACAATCCTAACCCCCGAACAACCAACAACACTAACCCCCTAACCAAAATAAACACTAACACCCTAACAACAAAAACCACTAAACCCCAACAAGAAACAACCCTAAACCTCTAACAACAAACAACACTAACCCCCTAACAACAAACAACCCTAACCAAACAACAAACAAACCTAACCCACTAACACCAAACAACACTAACACCCTAAGAACAAACAACCCTAACCCCCTAACAACAAACAACACTAACACCCTAACAACAAACAACCCTAACCCCCTAACAACAAACAACACTAACCCCCTAACAACAAACAACACTAAACCCCTAACAAGAAACTAACCTAACCCCGTAACAACAAACAACACTAACCCCGTAACAACAAACAACCCTAACCCCCTAACAACAAACAACCCTAACCCCCTAAGAACAAACAACCCTAAACCCCTAACATCAAAGAACAGTAACACCCTATCAACAAACAAAACTAACCCCCTAACAACAAACACTAACCCCCAAGCAACAAACAACCCTAACTCCTAAAAACCAAAAACACTAACCCACTAACAACAAACAACCATAACCAAAATCAACAAACAACCCTAACACCCTAACAACAAAAAACACTAACCCCCTAACAACAAACAACCCTAAACCCCTAACATCAAACAACACTAACCCCCTAACAACACAAAACACTAATACCCAAACAACAAACAACACTAACACCCTAACAACAAAAACCATTAAACACCAACAAGAAACAACCCCAAACCCCTAACAACAAACAACACCACTCCCTAACAACAAACAACCCTAACCAAACAACAAAAAACTCTAACCCACTAACAACAAAGAACACTAACACCCTAACAACAAACAATCCTAACCCCCTAACAACAAACAACACTAACACCCTAACAACAAACAACCCTAACCCCCTAACAACAAACAACACTAACCCCCAACAAGAAACAACCCTAAACCCCTAACATCAAAGAACACTAACACCCTAAGAACAAACAACCCTAACCCCCAACAACAAACACTAACCCCCAAACAACAAACAAACCTAACCCCTAAAAACCAAAAACACTAAACCACTAACAACAAACAACCCTAACCCACTAACAACAAACAACCCTAACATGCTAACAACAAACAACACTAACACCCTCACAACAAACAACACTAACACCCTAACAACAAAAACCACTAAAACCCAACAAGAAAAAACCCTAAACCCCTAATAACAAACACTATCCCCCTAACAACAAACAACACTAAACCCCTAACAAGAAACTACCCTAACCCCATAACAACAAACAACACTAACCTCCTAACAACAAACAACACTAAACCCCTAACAAAAATGTACCCTAACCCCGTAACAACAAACAACACTAACCCGGTAACAACAAACAACCATAACCCCCAAACAACAAACAACCCTAACCGCCTTACAACAAACAGCACTAACCCCCTAACAACAAAGAACCCTAAACCCTTAACATCAAACAACACTAACACCCGAACAACAAACAACCCTAACCCCCTAACAACAAACACTAACCCCCAAACAACAAACAACCCTAACCCCTAAAAACCAAAAACACTAACCCACTAACAACAAACAACCCTAACCCCCTAACAATAACCAATCCTAACCCCCGAACAACCAACAACACTAACCCCCTAACCACAATAAACACTAACACCCTAACAACAAAAACCACTAAACCCCAACAAGAAACCACCCTAAACCCCTAACAACAAACAACACTAACCCCCTAACAACAAACAATCCTAACCAAACAACAAACAACCCTAACCCACTAACAACAAACAACACTAACACCCTAAAAACAAACAACCCTAACCCCCTAACAACAAACAACACTAACACCCTAACAACAAACATCCCTAACCCCCTAACAACAAACAACACTACGCCCTAACAACAAACAACCCTAAACCCCTAACATCAAAGAACACTAACACCTAACAACAAACAACCCTAACCCCCTAACAACAAACACTAACCCCCAAACAACAAACAACACTAACCCCTAAAAACCAAAAACACTAACCCACTAACAACAAACAACCCTAACCCACTAACAACAAACAACCCTAACACCCTAACAACAAACAACACTAACCCCATAATATCAAACAACCCTAAACCCCTAACATCAAACAACACTAACCCCCTAACAACACAAAACACTAACACCCTAACAACAAACAACACTAACACCCTAACAACAAAAACCACTAAACCCCAACAAGAAACAACCCTGAACCCCTAACAACAAACAACACCACTCCCTAACAACAAACAACCCTAACCAAACAGCAAAAAACTCTAACCCACTAACAACAAACAACACTAACACCCTAACAAAAAACAACCCTAACCCACGAACAACAAACAACCCTAAACCACTAACAACAAACAACCCTAACACCCTAACAAGAAACAACACTAACCTCATAACATCAAACAACCCTAAACCCCTAACATCAAACAACACTAACCCACTAACAACACAAAACACTAACACCCTAAGAACAAACAACACTAACACCCTAACAACAAAAACCACTAAACCCCAACAAGAAACAACCCTAAACCCCTAACAAAAAACACTAACCCCCTAACAACAAACAACACTAAACCCCTAACAAGAAACTACCCTAACCCCGTAACAACAAACAACACTAACCCAGTAACAACAAACAACCCTAACACCCAAACAACAAACAACCCTAACCCCCTAAAAACAAACAATCCTAACCCCCGAACAACCAACAACACTAACCCCCTAACCACAATAAACACTAACACCCGAACAACAAAAACCACTAAACCCCAACAAGAAAGAACCTTAAACCCCTAACAACAAACAACCCTAAACCCCTAACAACAAACAACACTAACACCCTAACAACAAACAACCCTAACACCCTAACAACAAACAACACTAACACCCTAACAACAAACAACCCTAACCCCCTAACAACAAACAACACTAACCCCCTGACATCAAACAACCCTAAACCCCTAACATCAAAGAACACTAACACCCTAACAACAAACAACCCTAAACCCCTAACAACAAACACTAACACCCAAACAACAAACAACACTAACCCCTAGAAACCAAAAACACTAACCCACTAACAACAAACAACCCTAACCCCCTAACAACAAACACTAACCCCCAAACAACAAACAACCCTAACCCCTAACATCAAAGAACACTAACACCCTAACAACAAACAACATTAACCCCCTAACAACAAACAACGCTAACCCCCTAACAACACAAAACACTAACACCCTAACAACAAACAACACTAACACCCTAACAACAAAAACCACTAAACCCCAACAAGAAACAACCCTGAAACCCTAACAATAAACACTAACACCCTAAGAACAAACAACACTAACCCCCTAACAACAATCAACCCTAAACCCCTAACATCAAAGAAGACTAACACCCTAACAACAAACCACCCTAACCCCCTAACAACAAACACTAACAACCAAACAACAAACAATCCTAACCCCTAAAATCCAAAAACACTAACCCACTAACAACAAACAACCCTAACCCACTAACAGCAAACAACCCTAACCCGCTAACAACAAACAACCCTAAACCCCTAACATCAAACAACACTAACCCCCTAACAACACAAAACACTAACACCCTAACAACAAACAACACTAACACCCTAACAACAAAAACCACTAAACCCCAACAAGAAACAAACCTAACCCCCTAACAACAAACAACACTAAACCCCTAACAAGAAACTACCCTAACCCCATAACAACAAACAATCCTAACCCCGTAACAACAAACAACCCTAACCCCTAAACAACAAACAACCATAACCCCCTAACAACAAACAATCCTAACCCCCGAACAACCAACAACACTAACCCCCTAACCACAGCAAACACTAACACCCTAACAACAAAAACCACTAAACCCCAACAAGAAACAACCCTAAACCCCTAACAACAAACAACACTAACCCCCTAACAACAAACAACCCTAACCAAACAACAAAAAACCCTCACCCACTAACAACAAAAAACACTAACACCCTAACAACAAACAACCATAACCCCCTAACAACAAACAACACTAACACCCTAACAACAAACAACCCTAACCCCCTAACAACAAACCCTAACCCCCAAACAACAAACAACCCTAATCCCTAAAACCAAAAACACTAACCCACTAACAACAAACAACCCTAAACCACTAACAACAAACAACCCTAACACCCTAACAACAAACAACACTAACCCCCTAACAACAAACAACCCTAAACCCCTAACATCAAACAACACTAACCCCCTAACAACACAAAACACTAACACCCTAACAACAAACAACACTAACACCCTAACAACAAAAACCACTAAACCCCAACAAGAAACAACCCTAAACCCCTAACAACAAACACTAACCCCCTAACAACAAACAACACTAAACCCCTAACAAGAAACTACCCTAACCCCGTAACAACAAACAACACTAACCCCGTAACAACAAACAATCCTAACCCCCAAACAACAAACAACCCTAAACCCCAAACAACAAACAACTCTAACCCCCTAACAACCAACAACACTAACCCCCTAACCACAATAAACACTAACACCCTAACAACAAAAACCACTAAACCCCAACAAGAAACAACCCTAAACCCCTAACAACAAACAACACTAACCCCCTAAGAACAAACAACCCTGACCAAACAACAAAAAACCCTAACCCACTAACAACAAACAACACTAACACCCTAACAACAAACAACCCTAACTCCCTAACAACAAACAACACTAACACCCTAACAACAAACAACCCTATCCACCTAAAAACAAACAACACTAACCCCCTAACAACAAACAACCCTAAATCCCTAACATCAAAGAACACTAACACCCTAACAACAAACAACCCTAACCCCCTAACAACAAACACTAACCCCCAAGCAACAAACAACCCTAACTCCTAAAAACCAAAAACACTAACCCACTAACAGCAAACAACCCTTACCCACAATCAACAAACAACCCTAACACCCTAACAACAAAAAACACTAACCCTCTAACAACAAACAACCCTAAACCCCTAACATCTAACAACACTAACCCACTAACAACACAAGACACTAACACCCTAACAACAAACAACACTAACACCCTAACAACAAAAACCACTAAACCCCAACAAGAAACAACCCTAAACCCCTTACAACAAACAACACCACTCCCTAACAACAAACAACCCTAACCAAACAGCAAAAAACTCTAACCCACTAACAACAAACAACACTAACACCCTAACAAAAAACAACCCTAACCCACGAACAACAAACAACCCTAAACCACTAACAACAAACAACCCTAACACCCTAACAAGAAACAACACTAACCTCATAACATCAAACAACCCTAAACCCCTAACATCAAACAACACTAACCCACTAACAACACAAAACACTAACACCCTAAGAACAAACAACACTAACACCCTAACAACAAAAACCACTAAATACCAACAAGAAACAACCCTAAACCCCTAACAAAAAACACTAACCCCCTAACAACAAACAACACTAAACCCCTAACAAGAAACTACCCTAACCCCGTAACAACAAACAACACTAACCCAGTAACAACAAACAACCCTAACACCCAAACAACAAACAACCCTAACCCCCTAAAAACAAACAATCCTAACCCCCGAACAACCAACAACACTAACCCCCTAACCACAATAAACACTAACACCCGAACAACAAAAAACACTAAACCCCAACAAGAAAGAACCCTAAACCCCGAACAACAAACACTAACACCCTAACAAAAAACAACACTAAACCCCTAACAACAAACAACACTAACCCCTAAAATCCAAAAACACTAACCCACTAACAACAAACAACACTAACCCACTAACAGCAAACAACCCTAACACCCTAACAACAAACAACACTAACCCCCTAACAACAAACAACCCTAACCAAACAACAAACAAACCAAACCCACTAACAACAAACAACACTAACAACCTAACAACAAACAACCCTAACCCCCTAACAACAAACAACACTAACACCCTAACAACAACCAACCCTAACCCCCTAAGAACAAACAACACTAACGCCCTAAGAACAAACAACACTAACCCCTAGCAACGAACAATACTAACCCCCAACAACAAAAAACCTAACCCCTTATCAACAAACAACCCTAACCCACTAACAACAAACAACCCTAACCCCCGAACAACCAACAACACTAACCCCCTAACCACAATAAACACTAACACCCTATCAACAAAAACCACTAAACCCCATCAAGAAACAACCATAAAACCCTAACAACAAACAACACTAACCCCCTAACAACAAACAACACTAACCCCCTAACAACAAACAACACTAACCCCCTAACAACAAACAACACTAACACCCTAACAACAAACAAACCTAACCCCCTAACAACAAACAACTCTAACCCCCTAACAACAAACAACCCTAAACCCCTAACATCAAAGAACACTAACACCCTAACAACAAACAACCCTAACCCCCTAACAACAAACACTAACCCCCAAAAAACAAACAACCCTAACCCCTAAAAACCAAAAAAACTAACCCACTAACAACAAACAACCCTAACCCACTAACAACAAACAACCCTACCACCCTAACATCAAACAACACTAACCCCCTAACAACACAAAATACTAACACCCTAACAACAAACAACACTAACACCCTAACAACAGAAACCACTAAACCCCAACAAGAAACAACCCTAAACCCCTAACAGCAAACACTAACCCCCTAACAACAAACAACACTGAACCCCTAACAAGAAAATACCCTAACCCCGTAACAACAAACAACACTAACCCGTAACAACAAACAACCCTAACCCCCAAACAACAAACAACCCTAACCCCTTAACAACAAACAAGCCTAACCCCCCGAACAACCAACAACACTAACCCCCTAAACAAAATAAACACTAACACCCTAACAACAAAAACCACTAAACCCCAACAAGAAACAACCCTAAACCCCTCACAACAAACAACACTAACCCCCTAACAAAAAACAACCCTAACCAAACAACAAAAAACCCTAACCCACCAACAACAAACAACACTAACACCCTAACAAAAAACAACCCTAACTCCCTAACAACAAACAACACTAACACCCTAACAACAAAAACTACTAAACCCCAACAAGAAACAACCCTAAACCCCTAAAAACAAACACTAACCCCCTAACAACAAACAACACTAAACCCCTAACAAGAAACTACCCTAACCCCGTAACAACAAACAACCCTAACCCCCAAACAACAAACAACCCTAACCCCCTAAAAACAAAGAACACTAACCCCCTAACAACAAACAACCCTAAACCCCTAACATCAAAGAACACTAACACCCTAACAGCAAACAAAACTAACCCCCTAACAACAAACACTAACCCCCAAGCAAGAAACAACACTAACTCCTAAAAACCAAAACACTAACCCACTAACAACAAACCACCCTAACCCACAATCAACAAACAACCCTAACACCCTTACAACAAAAAACACTAACCCCCTAACAACAAACAACACTAACACCCTAACATCAAACAACACTAACCCCCTAACAACACAAAACACTAACACCCTAACAACAAACAACACTAACACCCTAACAACAAAAACCACTAAACCGCAACAAGAAACACCCCTAAACCCCTAACAACAAACAACACCTCTCCCTAACAACAAACAACCCTAACCAAACAACAAAAAACTCTAACAAACTAACAACAAACAACACTAACACCCTAACAACAAACAACCGTAACCCCCTAACAACAAACAACACTAACACCCTAACAACAAACAACCCTAACCCCCTAACAACAAACAACACTAACCCCCTAACAACAAACAACCCTAAACCCCTAACATCAAAGAACACTAACACCCTAACAACAAACAACCCTAACCCCCAACAACAAACACTAACCCCCAAACAACAAACAACCCTAACCGCTAAAAACCAAAAACACTAACCCACTACCAACAAACAACCCTAACATCCTAACAACAAACAACACAAACCCCCTAACAACAAATAACCCTAAACCCCTAACATCAAACAACACTAACCCCCTAACAGCACAAAAGACTAACACCCTAACAACAAACAACACTAACACCCTAACAACAAAAACCACTAAACCCCAACAAGAAACAACCCGAAACCCCTAACAACAAACACTAACCCCCTAACAACAAACAACACTAAACCCCTAACAAGAAACTACCCTAACCCCGTAACAGCAAACAACACTAACCCCGTAACAACAAACAGCCCTAACCCCCAAACAACAAACAACCCTAAGCCCCTAACAACAAACAATCCTAACCCCCGAACAACCAACAACACTAACCCCCTAACCACAATAAAGACTAACACCCTAACAACAAAAACCACTAAACCCCAACAAGAAACAACCCTGAACCCCTAACAACAAACAACACTAACCCCCTAACAACAAACAATCCTAACCAAACAACAAAAAACCCTAACCCAGTAACAACAAACAACACTAACCCCCTAACAACAAACAACCCTAAACCCCTAACATCAAAGAACACTAACACCCTAACAACAAACAACCCTAACCCCCTAACAACAAACACTAACCCCCAAACAACAAACAACCCTAACCCCTAAAAATCAAAAACACTAACCCACTAACAACAAAAAACCCTAACCCACTAACAACAAACAACCCTAACACCCTAACAACAAACAACACTAACCCCCAAACAACAAACAACCCTAAACCCCTAACATCAAACAACACTAACACCCTAACATCACAAAACACTAACACCCTAACAACAAACAACACTAACACCCTAACAACAAACAAACCTAACCCCCTAACAAGAAACAACTCTAACCCCCTAACAACAAACAACCCTAAACCCCTAACATCAAACAACACTAACACCCTAACATCACAAAACACTAACTCCCTAACAACAAACAACACTAACACCCTAACAACAAACAAACCTAACCCCCTAACAACAAACAACTCTAGCCCCCTAACAACAAACAACCCTAAACCCCTAACATCAAAGAACACTAACACCCTAACAACAAACAACCCTAACGCCCTAACAACAAACACTAACCCCCAAACAACAAACAACCCTAAGTCCCTAACAACAAACAACACTAACACCCTAACAACAAACAACCCTAAACCCCTAACAACAAACACTAACCCCCTAACAAAAAACAACACTAAACCCCGAACAAGAAACTACCCTAACCCCGTAACAAGAAACAACACTAACCCCGTAACAAGAAACAACCCTAACCCCCTAACAACGAACAACACTAACCCCCTAACAACAAACAACCCTAAACCCCTAACAACAAACACTAACCCCCAAACAACAAACAACCCTAACCCCTAAAAACCAAAAAAACTAACCCACTAACAACAAACAACCCTAACCCACTAACAACAAACAACCCTAACACCCTAACATTAAACAACACTAACCCCCTAACAACACAAAATACTAACACCCTAACAACAAACAACACTAACCCCCTAACAAAAAACAACCCTAACCAAACAACAAAAAATCCTAACCCACTAACCACAAACAACACTAACACCCTAACAACAAAAACCCCTAAACCCCAACAAGAAACAACCCTAAACCCCTAAGAACAAACAACACTAACCCCCTAACAACAAACAACCCTAACCAAACAACAAAAAACCCTAACCTACTAACAACAAACAACACTAACACCCTAACAACAAACAACCCTAACCCCCTAACAACAAACAACACTAACACCCTAACAACAAACAACCCTATCCCCCTAACAACAAACAACACTAACCCCCTAACAACAAACAACCCTAAACCCCTAACATCAAACAACACTAACCCCCTAACAACACAAAACACTAACACCCGAACAACAAACAACACTAACACCCTAACAACAAAAACCACTAAACCCCAACAAGAAACAACCCTAAACCCCTAACAACAAACACTAACCCCCTAACAACAAACAACACTAAACCCCTAACAAGAAACTACCCTAACCCCGTAACAACAAACAACCCTAACCCCCAAACAACAAACAACCCTAACCCCCTAAAAACAAAGAACACTAACCCCCTAACAACAAACAACCCTAAACCCCTAACATCAAAGAACACTAACACCCTAACAACAAACAAAACTAACCCCCTAACACCAAACACTAACCCCCAAGCAAGAAAAAACACTAACTCCTAAAAACCAAAACACTAACCCACTAACAACAAACCACCCTAACCCACAATCAACAAACAACCCTAACACCCTAACAACAAAAAACACTAACCCCCTAACAACAAACAACACTAACACCCTAACATCAAACAACACTAACCCCCTAACAACACAAAACACTAACACCCTAACAACAAACAACACTAACACCCTAACAACAAAAACCACTAAACCGCAACAAGAAACACCCCTAAACCCCTAACAACAAACAACACCACTCCCTAACAACAAACAACGCTAACCAAACAACAAAAAACTCTAACAAACTAACAACAAACAACACTAACACCCTAACAACAAACAACCCTAACCCCCTAACAACAAACAACACTAACACCCAAACAACAAACAACCCTAACCCCCTAACAACAAACAACACTAACCCCCTAACAACAAACACTAACCCCCAAGCAAGAAACAACACTAACTCCTAAAAACCAAAACACTAACCCACTAACAACAAACCACCCTAACCCACAATCAACAAACAACCCTAACACCCTAACAACAAAAAACACTAACCCCCTAACAACAAACAACACTAACATCCTAACATCAAACAACACTAACCCCCTAACAACACAAAACACTAACACCCTAACAACAAACAACACTAACACCCTAACAACAAAAACCACTAAACCGCAATAAGAAACACCCCTAAACCCCTAACAACAAACAACACCACTCCCTAACAACAAACAACCCTAACCAAACAACAAAAAACACTAACAAACTAACAACAAACAACACTAACACCCTAACAACAAACAACCCTAACCCCCTAACAACAAACAACACTAACACCCTAACAACAAACAACCCTAACCCCCTAACAACAAACAACACTAACCCCCTAACAACAAACAACCCTAAACCCCTAACATCAAAGAACACTAACACCCTAACAACAAACAACCCTAACCCCCAACAACAAACACTAACCCCCAAACAACAAACAACCCTAACCGCTAAAAACCAAAAACACTAACCCACTACCAACAAACAACCCTAACATCCTAACAACAAACAACACTAACCCCCTAACAACAAATAACCCTAAACCCCTAACATCAAACAACACTAACCCCCTAACAGCACAAAAGACTAACACCCTAACAACAAACAACACTAACACCCTAACAACAAAAACCACTAAACCCCAACAAGAAACAACCCGAAACCCCTAACAACAAACACTAACCCCCTAACAACAAACAACACTAAACCCCTAACAAGAAACTACCCTAACCCCGTAACAGCAAACAACACTAACCCCATAACAACAAACAGCCCTAACCCCCAAACAACAAACAACACTAAGCCCCTAACAACAAACAATCCTAACCCCCGAACAACCAACAACACTAACCCCCTAACCACAATAAACACTAACACCCTAACAACAAAAACCACTAAACCCCAACAAGAAACAACCCTAAACCCCTAACAACAAACAACACTAACCCCCTAACAACAAACAACACTAACCCCCTAACAACAAACAATCCTAACCAAACAACAAAAAACCCTAACCCAGTAACAACAAACAACACTAACACCCTAAGAACAAACAACCCTAACCCCCTAACAACAAACAACACTAACACCCTAAGAACAAACAATCCTAACCCCCTAACAACAAACAACACTAACCCCCTAACAACAAACAACCCTAAACCCCTAACATCAAACAACACTAACACCCTAACATCACAAAACACTAACACCCTAACAACAAACAACACTAACACGCTAACAACAAACAAACCTAACCCTCTAACAAGAAACAACTCTAACCCCCTAACAACAAACAACCCTAAACCCCTAACATCAAACAACACTAACACCCTAACATCACAAAACACTAACTCCCTAACAACAAACAACACTAACACCCTAACAACAAACAAACCTAATCCCCTAACAACAAACAACTCTAACCCCCTAACAACAAACAACCCTAAACCCCTAACATCAAAGAACACTAACACCCTAACAACAAACAACCCTAACGCCCTAACAACAAACACTAACCCCCAAACAACAAACAACCCTAAGTCCCTAACAACAAACAACACTAACACCCTAAAAACAAACAACCCTAAACCCCTAACAACAAACACTAACCCCCTAACAAAAAACAACACTAAACCCCGAACAAGAAACTACCCTAACCCCGTAACAACAAACAACACTAACCCCGTAACAAGAAACAACCCTAACCCCCTAACAACGAACAACACTAACCCCCTAACAACAAACAACCCTAAACCCCTAACAACAAACACTAACCCCCAAACAACAAACAACCCTAACCCCTAAAAACCAAAAAAACTAACCCACTAACAACAAACAACCCTAACCCACGAACAACAAACAACCCTAAACCACTAACAACAAACAACCCTAACACCCTAACAAGAAACAACACTAACCTCATAACATCAAACAACCCTAAACCCCTAACATCAAACAACACTAACCCACTAACAACACAAAACACTAACACCCTAAGAACAAACAACACTAACACCCTAACAACAAAAACCACTAAACCCCAACAAGAAACAACCCTAAACCCCTAACAAAAAACACTAACCCCCTAACAACAAACAACACTAAACCCCTAACAAGAAACTACCCTAACCCCGTAACAACAAACAACACTAACCCAGTAACAACAAACAACCCTAACACCCAAACAACAAACAACCCTAACCCCCTAAAAACAAACAATCCTAACCCCCGAACAACCAACAACACTAACCCCCTAACCACAATAAACACTAACACCCGAACAACAAAAAACACTAAACCCCAACAAGAAAGAACCCTAAACCCCTAACAACAAACACTAACACCCTAACAAAAAACAACACTAAACCCCTAACAACAAACAACACTAACCCCTAAAATCCAAAAACACTAACCCACTAACAACAAACAACACTAACCCACTAACAGCAAACAACCCTAACACCCTAACAACAAACAACACTAACCCCCTAACAACAAACAACCCTAACCAAACAACAAACAAACCAAACCCACTAACAACAAACAACACTAACAACCTAACAACAAACAACCCTAACCCCCTAACAACAAACAACACTAACACCCTAACAACAACCAACCCTAACCCCCTAAGAACAAACAACACTAACGCCCTAAGAACAAACAACACTAACCCCTAGCAACGAACAATACTAACCCCCAACAACAAAAAACCTAACCCCTTATCAACAAACAACCCTAACCCACTAACAACAAACAACCCTAACCCCCGAACAACCAACAACACTAACCCCCTAACCACAATAAACACTAACACCCTATCAACAAAAACCACTAAACCCCATCAAGAAACAACCATAAAACCCTAACAACAAACAACACTAACCCCCTAACAACAAACAACACTAACCCCCTAACAACAAACAACACTAACCCCCTAACAACAAACAACACTAACACCCTAACAAGAAACAAAGCTAACCCCCTAACAACAAACAACTCTAACCCCCTAACAACAAACAACCCTAAACCCCTAACATCAAAGAACACTAACACCCTAACAACAAACAACCCTAACCCCCTAACAACAAACACTAACCCCCAAACAACAAACAACCCTAACCCCTAAAAACCAAAAAAACTAACCCACTAACAACAAACAACCCTAACCCACTAACAACAAACAACCCTAACACCCTAACATCAAACAACACTAACCCCCTAACAACACAAAATACTATCACCCTAACAACAAACAACACTAACACCCTAACAACAGAAACCCCTAAACCCCAACAAGAAACAACCCTAAACCCGTAACAACAAACAACACTAACACCCTAACAACAAACAAACCTAACCCCCTAACAAGAAACAACTCTAACCCCTAACAACAAACAACCCTAAACCCCTAACATCAAACAACACTAACACCCTAACATCACAAAACACTAACTCCTTAACAACAAACAACACTAACACCCTAACAACAAACAAACCTAACCCCCTAACAACAAACAACTCTAACCCCCTAACAACAAACAACCCTAAACCCCTAACATCAAAGAACACTAACACCCTAACAACAAACAACCCTAACGCCCTAACAACAAACACTAACCCCCAAACAACAAACAACCCTAAGTCCCTAACAACAAACAACACTAACACCCTAACAACAAACAACCCTAAACCCCTAACAACAAACACTAACCATCTAACAAAAAACAACACTAAACCCCGAACAAGAAACTACCCTAACCCCGTAACAACAAACAACACTAACCCCGTAACAAGAAACAACCCTAACCCCCTAACAACGAACAACACTAACCCCCTAACAACAAACAACCCTAAACCCCTAACAACAAACACTAACCCCCAAACAACAAACAACCCTAACCCCTAAAAACCAAAAAAACTAACCCACTAACAACAAACAACCCTAACCCACTAACAACAAACAACCCTAACACCCTAACATTAAGCAACACTAACCCCCTAACAACACAAAATACTAACACCCTAACAACAAACAACACTAACCCCCTAACAAAAAACAACCCTAACCAAACAGCAAAAAATCCTAACCCACTAACCACAAACAACACTAACACCCTAACAACAAAAACCCCTAAACCCCAACAAGAAACAACCCTAAACCCCTAAGAACAAACAACACTAACCCCCTAACAACAAACAACCCTAACCAAACAACAAAAAACCCTAACCTACTAACAACAAACAACACTAACACCCTAACAACAAACAACCCTAACCCCCTAACAACAAACAACACTAACACCCTAACAACAATCAACCCTATCCCCCTAAAAACAAACAACACTAACCCCCTAACAACAAACAACCCTAAACCCCTAACATCAAACAACACTAACCCCCTAACAACACAAAACACTAACACCCGAACAACAAACAACACTAACACCCTAACAACAAAAACCACTAAACCCCAACAAGAAACAACCCTAAACCCCTAACAACAAACACTAACCCCCTAACAACAAACAACACTAAACCCCTAACAAGAAACTACCCTAACCCCGTAACAACAAACAACCCTAACCCCCAAACAACAAACAACCCTAACCCCCTAAAAACAAAGAACACTAACCCCCTAACAACAAACAACCCTAAACCCCTAACATCAAAGAACACTAACACCCTAACAACAAACAAAACTAACCCCCTAACAACAAACACTAACCCCCAAGCAAGAAACAACACTAACTCCTAAAAACCAAAACACTAACCCACTAACAACAAACCACCCTAACCCACAATCAACAAACAACCCTAACACCCTAACAACAAGAAACACTAACCCCCTAACAACAAACAACACTAACACCCTAACATCAAACAACACTAACCCCCTAACACCACAAAACACTAACACCCTAACAACAAACAACACTAACACCCTAACAACAAAAACCACTAAACCGCAACAAGAAACACCCCTAAACCCCTAACAACAAACAACACCACTCCCTAACAACAAACAACCCTAACCAAACAACAAAAAACTCTAACAAACTAACAACAAACAACACTAACACCCTAACAACAAACAACCCTAACCCCCTAACAACAAACAACACTAACACCCTAACAACAAACAACCCTAACCCCCTAACAACAAACAACACTAACCCCCTAACAACAAACAACCCTAAACCCCTAACATCAAAGAACACTAACACCCTAACAACAAACAACCCTAACCCCCAACAACAAACACTAACCCCCAAACAACAAACAACCCTAACCGCTAAAAACCAGAAACACTAACCCACTACCAACAAACAACCCTAACATCCTGACAACAAACAACACTAACCCCCTAACAACAAATAACCCTAAACCCCTAACATCAAACAACACTTACCCCCTAACAGCACAAAAGACTAACACCCTAACAACAAACAACACTAACACCCTAACAACAAAAACCACTAAACCCCAACAAGAAACAACCCGAAACCCCTAACAACAAACACTAACCCCCTAACAACAAACAACACTAAACCCCTAACAAGAAACTACCCTAACCCCGTAACAGCAAACAACACTAACCCCGTAACAACAAACAGCCCTAACCCCCAAACAACAAACAACACTAAGCCCCTAACAACAAACAATCCTAACCCCCGAACAACCAACAACACTAACCCCCTAACCACAATAAAGACTAACACCCTAACAACAAAAACCACTAAACCCCAACAAGAAACAACCCTAAACCCGTAACAACAAACAACACTAACCCCCTAACAACAAACAACACTAACCCCCTAACAACAAACAATCCTAACCAAACAACAAAAAACCCTAACCCAGTAACAACAAACAACACTAACACCCTAAGAACAAACAACCCTAACCCCCTAACAACAATCAACACTTACACCCTAACAACAAACAATCCTAAACCCCTAACAACAAACAACACTAACCCCCTAACAACAAACAACCCTAAACCCCTAACATCAAAGACACTAACACCCTAACAACAAACAACGCTAACCCCCTAACAACAAACACTAACCCCCAAACAACAAACAACCTTAACCCCTAAAAATCAAAAACACTAACCCACTAACAACAAACAACCCTAACCCACTAACAACAAACAACCCTAACACCCTAACAACAAACAACACTAACCCCCTAACAACAAACAACCCTAAACCCCTAACATCAAACAACACTAACACCCTAACATCACAAAACACTAACACCCTAACAACAAACAACACTAACACCCTAACAACAAACAAACCTAACCCCCTAACAACAAACAACTCTAACCCCCTAACAACAAACAACCCTAAACCCCTAACATCAAACAACACTAACACCCTAACATCACAAAACACTAACTCCCTAACAACAAACAACACTAACACCCTAACAACGAACAAACCTAACCCCCTAACAACAAACAACTCTAACCCCCTAACAACAAACAACCCTAAACCCCTAACATCAAAGAACACTAACACCCTAACAACAAACAACCCTAACGCCATAACAACAAACACTAACCCCCAAACAACAAACAACCCTAAGTCCCTAACAACAAACAACACTAACACCCTAACAACAAACAACCCTAAACCACTAACAACAAACAACCCTAACACCCTAACAACAAACAACACTAACCCCCTAACAACAAACAACCCTAAACCCCTAACATCAAACAACACTAACCCCCTAACAACACAAAACAATAACACCCGAACAACAAACAACATTAACACCATAACAACAAAAACCACTAAACCCCAACAAGAAACAACCCTAAACCCCTAACAAAAAACCCTAACCCCCTAACAACAAACAACACTAAACCACTAACAAGAAACTACCCTAACCCCGTAACAACAAACAACACTAATGCGGTAACAACAAACAACTCTAACCCCCAAACAACAAACAACCCTAACCCCCTAACAACAAACAATCCTAACTCCCGAACAACCAACAACACTAACCCCCTAACCACAATAAACACTAACACCCGAACAACAAAAACCACTAAACCCCAACGAGAAACAACCCTAAACCCCTAACAACAAACAACACTAACCCCCTAACAACAAGCAACCCTAACCAAACAACAAACAAACCTAACCCACTGACAACAAACAACACTAACACCCTAACAACAAACAACCCTAAACTCCTAACAACAAACAACACTAACACCCTAACAAAAAGCAACCCTAACCCCCTAACAACAAACAACACTAACCCCCTAACAACAAACAACCCTAACCAAACAACAAACAACCCTAACCCACTAACAACAAACAACACTAACACCCTAACAACAAACAACCCTAACCCCCTAACAACAAACAACCCTAACACCCTAACAACAAACAACACTAACCCCATAACACCAAACAACCCTAAACCCCTAACATCAAACAACACTAACCCCCTAACAACACAAAACACTAACATCCTAACAACAAACAACACTAACACCCTAACAAAAACCAATAAACCCCAACAAGAAACAACCCTGAACCCCTATCAATAAACACTAACCCCCTAACAACAAACAACACTAAACCCCTAACAAGAAACTACCC
This sequence comes from Elephas maximus indicus, assembly GCF_024166365.1. NCBI lineage: Eukaryota > Metazoa > Chordata > Mammalia > Proboscidea > Elephantidae > Elephas > Elephas maximus. The sequence goes on from NC_064831.1 coordinate 3,780,543, forward strand.
TAACCCCGTAACAACAAACAACACTAACCCCGTAACAACAAACAACCCTAACCCCCAAACAACAAACAACCCTAACCCCCTAACAACAAACAATCCTAACCCCCGAACAACCAACAACACTAACCCCCTAACCAAAATAAACACTAACACCCTAACAAAAACCACTAAACCCCAACAAGAAACAACCCTAAACCCCTAACAACAAACAACACTAAACCCCTAACAACAAACAACCCTAACCAAACAACAAACAACCCTAACCCACTAACAACAAACAACACTAACACCCTAAGAGCAAACAACCCTAACCCCCTAACAACAAACAACACTAACACCCTAACAACAAACAACCCTAACCCCCTAACAACAAACAACACTAACCCCCTAACAACAAACAACACTAAACCCCTAACAAGAAACTACCCTAACCCCGTAACAACAAACAACACTAACCCCGTAACAACAAACAACCCTAACCCCCTAACAACAAACAATCCTAACCCCCGAACAACCAACACCACTAACCCCCTAACCACAATAAACACTAACACCCGAACAACAAAAACCACTAAACCCCAACAAGAAACAACCCTAAACCCCTAACAAGAAACAACACTAACCCCCTAACAACAAACAACCCTAACCAAACAACAAACAACATTAACCCACTAACAAAAAACAACACTAACACCCCAGCAACAAACAACCCTAAACCCCTAACAACAAACAACACTAACACCCTAACAACAAACAACCCTAACCCCCTAACAACAAACAACACTACCCCCCTAACAACAAACAAACCTAACCCCCTAAGAACAAACAACCCTAAACCCCTAACATCAAAGAACAGTAACACCCTATCAACAAACAAAACTAACCCCCTAACAACAAACACTAACCCCCAAGCAACAAACAACCCTAACTCCTAAAAACCAAAAACACTAACCCACTAACAACAAACAACCCTAACCAAAATCAACAAACAACCCTAACACCCTAACAACAAAAAACACTAAAACCCTAACAACAAACAACCCTAAACCCCTAACATTAAACAACACTACCCCCCTAACAACACAAAACACTAATACCCTAACAACAAACAACACTAACACCCTAACAACAAAAACCACTAAACACCAACAAGAAAGAACCCCAAACCCCTAACAACACACAACACCACTCCCTAACAACAAACAACCCTAACCAAACAACAAAAAACTCTAACCCACTAACAACAAACAACACTAACACCCTAACAACAAACAATCCTAACCCCCTAACAACAAACAACACTAACACCCTAACAACAAAGAACCCTAACCCCCTAACAACAAACAACCCTAACCCCCAACAACAAACACTAACCCCCAAACAACAAACAAACCTAACCCCTAAAAACCAAAAACAATAAACCACTAACAACAAACAACCCTAACCCACTAACAACAAACAACCCTAACATCCTAACAACAAACAACACTAACACCCTCACAACAAACAACACTAACACCCTAACAACAAAAACCACTAAAACCCAACAAGAAAAAACCCTAAACCCCTAATAACAAACACTATCCCCCTAACAACAAACAACACTAAACCCCTAACAAGAAACTACCCTAACCCCATAACAACAAACAACACTAACCTCCTAACAACAAACAACACTAAACCCCTAACAAGAAAGTACCCTAACCCCGTAACAACAAACAACACTAACCCGGTAACAACAAACAACCATAACCCCCAAACAACAAACAACCCTAACCCCCTTACAACAAACAGCACTAACCCCCTAACAACAAAGAACCCTAAACCCCTAACATCAAACAACACTAACACCCGAACAACAAACAACCCTAACCCCCTAACAACAAACACTAACCCCCAAACAACAAACAACCCTAACCCCTAAAAACCAAAAACACTAACCCACTAACAACAAACAACCCTAACCCCCTAACAATAACCAATCCTAACCCCCGAACAACCAACAACACTAACCCCCTAACCACAATAAACACTAACACCCTAACAACAAAAACCACTAAACCCCAACAAGAAACAACCCTAAACCCCTAACAACAAACAACACTAACCCCCTAACAACAAACAATCCTAACCAAACAACAAACAACCCTAACCCACTAACAACAAACAACACTAACACCCTAAAAACAAACAACCCTAACCCCCTAACAACAAACAACACTAACACCCTAACAGCAAACATCCCTCACCCCCTAACAACAAACAACACTACGCCCTAACAACAAACAACCCTAAACCCCTAACATCAAAGAACACTAACACCTAACAACAAACAACCCTAACCCCCTAACAACAAACACTAACCCCCAAACAACAAACAACACTAACCCCTAAAAACCAAAAACACTAACCCCCTAACAACAAACAACCCTAACCCACTAACAACAAACAACCCTAACACCCTAACAACAAACAACACTAACCCCATAATATCAAACAACCCTAAACCCCTAACATCAAACAACACTAACCCCCTAACAACACAAAACACTAACACCCTAACAACAAACAACACTAACACCCTAACAACAAAAACCACTAAACCCCAACAAGAAACAACCCTGAACCCCTAACAATAAACACTAACACCCTAAGAACAAACAACACTAACCCCCTAACAACAAACACTAACAACCAAACAACAAACAATCCTAACCCCTAAAATCCAAAAACACTAACCCACTAACAACAAACAACCCTAACCCACTAACAGCAAACAACCCTAACCCGCTAACAACAAACAACCCTAAACCCCTAACATCAAACAACACTAACCCCCTAACAACACAAAACACTAACACCCTAACAACAAACAACACTAACACCCTAACAACAAAAACCACTAAACCCCAACAAGAAACAACCCTAACCCCCTAACAACAAACAACACTAAACCCCTAACAAGAAACTACCCTAACCCCATAACAACAAACAATCCTAACCCCGTAACAACAAACAACCCTAACCCCTAAACAACAAACAACCATAACCCCCTAACAACAAACAATCCTAACCCCCGAACAACCAACAACACTAACCCCCTAACCACAGCAAACACTAACACCCTAACAACAAAAACCACTAAACCCCAACAAGAAACAACCCTAAACCCCTAACAACAAACAACACTAACCCCCTAACAACAAACAACCCTAACCAAACAACAAAAAACCCTCACCCACTAACAACAAAAAACACTAACACCCTAACAACAAACAACCATAACCCCCTAACAACAAACAACACTAACACCCTAACAACAAACAACCCTAACCCCCTAACAACAAACCCTAACCCCCAAACAACAAACAACCCTAACCCCTAAAAACCAAAAACACTAACCCACTAACAACAAACAACCCTAAACCACTAACAACAAACAACCCTAACACCCTAACAACAAACAACACTAACCCCCTAAGAACAAACAACCCTAAACCCCTAACATCAAACAACACTAACCCCCTAACAACACAAAACACTAACACCCTAACAACAAACAACACTAACACCCTAACAACAAAAACCACTAAACCCCAACAAGAAACAACCCTAAACCCCTAACAACAAACACTAACCCCCTAACAACAAACAACACTAAACCCCTAACAAGAAACTACCCTAACCCCGTAACAACAAACAACACTAACCCCGTAACAACAAACAATCCTAACCCCCAAACAACAAACAACCCTAAACCCCAAACAACAAACAACTCTAACCCCCTAACAACCAACAACACTAACCCCCGAACCACAATAAACACTAACACCCTAACAACAAAAACCACTAAACCCCAACAAGAAACAACCCTAAACCCCTAACAACAAACAACACTAACCCCCTAACAACAAACAACCCTGACCAAACAACAAAAAACCCTAACCCACTAACAACAAACAACACTAACACCCTAACAACAAACAACCCTAACTCCCTAACAACAAACAACACTAACACCCTAACAACAAACAACCCTATCCACCTAAAAATAAACAACACTTACCCCCTAACAACAAACAACCCTAAACCCCTAACATCAAAGAACACTAACACCCTAACAACAAACAACCCTAACCCCCTAACAACAAACACTAACCCCCAAGCAACAAAAAACCCTAACTCCTAAAAACCAAAAACACTAACCCACTAACAGCAAACAACCCTAACCCACAATCAACAAACAACCCTAACACCCTAACAACAAAAAACACTAACCCCCTAACAACAAACAACCCTAAACCCCTAACATCTAACAACACTAACCCACTAACAACACAAGACACTAACACCCTAACAACAAACAACACTAACACCCTAACAACAAAAACCACTAAACCCCAACAAGAAACAACCCTAAACCCCTAACAACAAACAACACCACTCCCTAACAACAAACAAACCTAACCAAACAGCAAAAAACTCTAACCCACTAACAACAAACAACACTAACACCCTAACAAAAAACAACCCTAACCCACGAACAACAAACAACCCTAAACCACTAACAACAAACAACCCTAACACCCTAACAAGAAACAACACTAACCTCATAACATCAAACAACCCTAAACACCTAACATCAAACAACACTAACCCACTAACAACACAAAACACTAACACCCTAAGAACAAACAACACTAACACCCTAACAACAAAAACCACTAAACCCCAACAAGAAACAACCCTAAACCCCTAACAAAAAACACTAACCCCCTAACAACAAACAACACTAAACCCCTAACAAGAAACTACTCTAACCCCGTAACAACAAACAACACTAACCCAGTAACAACAAACAACCCTAACACCCAAACAACAAACAAACCTAACCCCCTAAAAACAAACAATCCTAACCCCCGAACAACCAACAACACTAACCCCCTAACCACAATAAACACTAACACCCGAACAACAAAAACCACTAAACCCCAACAAGAAAGAACCTTAAACCCCTAACAACAAACAACCCTAAACCCCTAACAACAAACAACACTAACACCCTAACAACAAACAACCCTAACACCCTAACAACAAACAACACTAACACCCTAACAACAAACAACCCGAACCCCCTAACAACAAACAACACTAACCCCCTAACATCAAACAACCCTAAACCCCTAACATCAAAGAACACTAACTCCCTAACAACAAACAACCCTAAACCCCTAACAACAAACACTAACACCCAAACAACAAACAACACTAACCCCTAGAAACCAAAAACACTAACCCACTAACAACAAACAACCCTAACCCACTAACAACAAACAATCCTAACACCCTAGCAACAAACAACACTAACCCCATAACATCAAACAACCCTAAACCCCTAACATCAAACAACACTAACCCCCTAACAACACAAAACACTAACACCCTAACAACAAACAACACTAACACCCTAACAACAAAAACCACTAAACCCCAACAAGAAACAACCCTAAACCCCTAACAAAAAACCCTAACCCCCTAACAACAAACAACACTAAACCCCTAACAAGAAACTACCCTAACCCCGTAACAACAAACAACACTAACGCGGTAACAACAAACAACACTAACCCCCAAACAACAAACAACACTAACCCCCTAACAACAAACAACCCTAACCCCCTAACAACAAACAATCCTAACCCCCGAACAACCAACAACACTAACCCCCTAACCACAATAAACACTAACACCCGAACAACAAAAACCACTAAACTCCAAGAAACAACCCTAAACCCCTAACAACAAACAACACTAACCCCCTAACAACAAGCAACCCTAACCAAACAACAAACAAACCTAACCCACTGACAACAAACAACACTAACACCCTAACAACAAACAACCCTGAACCCCTAACAACAAACAACACTAACACCCTAACAAAAAGCAACCCTAACCCCCTAACAACAAACAACACTAACCCCCTAACAACAAACAACCCTAACCAAACAACAAACAACCCTAACCCACTGACAACAAACAACCCTAACACCCTAACAACAAACAACCCTAACCCCCTAACAACAAACAACCCTAACACCCTAACAACAAACAACACTAACCCCATAACACCAAACAACCCTAAACCCCTAACATCAAACAACACTAACCCCCTAACAACACAAAACACTAACACCCTAACAACAAACAACACTAACACCCTAACAACAAAAACCAATAAACCCCAACAAGAAACAACCCTGAACCCCTATCAATAAACACTAACCCCCTAACAACAAACAACACTAAACCCCTAACAAGAAACTACCCTAACCCCGTAACAACAAACAACACTAACCCCGTAACAACAAACAACCCTAACCCCCAAACAACAAACAACCCTAACCCCCTAACAACAAACAATCCTAACCCCCGAACAACCAACAACACTAACCCCCTAACCAAAATAAACACTAACACCCTAACAACAAAAACCACTAAACCCCAACAAGAAACAACCCTAAACCCCTAACAACAAACAACACTAACCCCCTAACAACAAACAACCCTAACCAAACAACAAACAACCCTAACCCACTAACAACAAACAACACTAACACCCTAAGAACAAACAACCCTAACCCCCTAACAACAAACAACACTAACACCCTAACAACAAACAACCCTTACCCCCTAACAACAAACAACACTAACCCCCTAACAACAAACAACACTAAACCCCTAACAAGAAACTAACCTAACCCCGTAACAACAAACAACACTAACCCCGTAACAACAAACAACCCTAACCCCCTAACAACAAACAACCCTAACCCCCTAAGAACAAACAACCCTAAACCCCTAACATCAAAGAACAGTAACACCCTATCAACAAACAAAACTAACCCCCTAACAACAAACACTAACCCCCAAGCAACAAACAACCCTAACTCCTAAAAACCAAAAACACTAACCCACTAACAACAAACAACCATAACCAAAATCAACAAACAACCCTAACACCCTAACAACAAAAAACACTAACCCCCTAACAACAAACAACCCTAAACCCCTAACATCAAACATCACTAACCCCCTAACAACACAAAACACTAATACCCTAACAACAAACAACACTAACACCCTAACAACAAAAACCACTAAACACCAACAAGAAACAACCCCAAACCCCTAACAACAAACAACACCACTCCCTAACAACAAACAACCCTAACCAAACAACAAAAAACTCTAACCCCCTAACAACAAACAACACTAACACCCTAACAACAAACAACCCTAACCCCCTAACAACAAACAACACTAACCCCCAACAACAAACAACCCTAAACCCCTAACATCAAAGAACACTAACACCCTAAGAACAAACAACCCTAACCCCCAACAACAAACACTAACCCCCAAACAACAAACAAACCTAACCCCTAAAAACCAAAAACAATAAACCACTAACAACAAACAACCCTAACCCACTAACAACAAACAACCCTAACATCCTAACAACAAACAACACTAACACCCTCACAACAAACAACACTAACACCCTAACAACAAAAACCACTAAAACCCAACAAGAAAAAACCCTAAACCCCTAATAACAAACACTATCCCCCTAACAACAAACAACACTAAACCCCTAACAAGAAACTACCCTAACCCCATAACAACAAACAACACTAACCTCCTAACAACAAACAACCCTAAACCCCTAACATCAAAGAACACTAACACCTAACAACAAACAACCCTAACCCCCTAACAACAAACACTAACCCCCAAACAACAAACAACACTAACCCCTAAAAACCAAAAACACTAACCCACTAACAACAAACAACCCTAACCCACTAACAACAAACAACCCTAACACCCTAACAACAAACAACACTAACCCCATAATATCAAACAACCCTAAACCCCTAACATCAAACAACACTAACCCCCTAACAACACAAAACACTAACACCCTAACAACAAACAACACTAACACCCTAACAACAAAAACCACTAAACCCCAACAAGAAACAACCCTGAACCCCTAACAATAAACACTAACACCCTAAGAACAAACAACACTAACCCCCTAACAACAATCAACCCTAAACCCCTAACATCAAAGAACACTAACACCCTAACAACAAACCACCCTAACCCCCTAACAACAAACACTAACAACCAAACAACAAACAATCCTAACCCCTAAAATCCAAAAACACTAACCCACTAACAACAAACAACCCTAACCCACTAACAGCAAACAACCCTAACCCGCTAACAACAAACAACCCTAAACCCCTAACATCAAACAACACTAACCCCCTAACAACAAAAAACACTAACACCCTAACAACAAACAACACTAACAACCTAACAACAAAAACCACTAAACCCCAACAAGAAACAACCCTAACCCCCTAACAACAAACAACACTAAACCCCTAACAAGAAACTACCCTAACCCCATAAAAACAAACAATCCTAACCCCGTAACAACAAACAACCCTAACCCCTAAACAACAAACAACCATAACCCCCTAACAACAAACAATCCTAACCCCCGAACAACCAACAACACTAACCCCCTAACCACAGCAAACACTAACACCCTAACAACAAAAACCACTAAACCCCAACAAGAAACAACCCTAAACCCCTAACAACAAACAACACTAACCCCCTAACAACAAACAACCCTAACCAAACAACAAAAAACCCTCACCCACTAACAACAAAAAACACTAACACCCTAACAACAAACAACCATAACCCCCTAACAACAAACAACACTAACACCCTAACAACAAACAACCCTAACCCCCTAACAACAAACCCTAACCCCCAAACAACAAACAACCCTAACCCCTAAAAACCAAAAACACTAACCCACTAACAACAAACAACCCTAAACCACTAACAGCAAACAACCCTAACACCCTAACAACAAACAACACTAACCCCCTAACAACAAACAACCCTAAACCCCTAACATCAAACAACACTAACCCCCTAACAACACAAAACACTAACACCCTAACAACAAACAACACTAACACCCTAACAACAAAAACCACTAAGCCCCAACAAGAAACAACCCTAAACCCCTAACAACAAACACTAACCCCCTAACAACAAACAACACTAAACCCCTAACAAGAAACTACCCTAACCCCGTAACAGCAAACAACACTAACCCCGTAACAACAAACAATCCTAACCCCCAAACAACAAACAACCCTAAACCCCAAACAACAAACAACTCTAACCCCCTAACAACCAACAACACTAACCCCCTAACCACAATAAACACTAACACCCTAACAACAAAAACCACTAAACCCCAACAAGAAACAACCCTAAACCCCTAACAACAAACAACACTAACCCCCTAACAGCAAACAACCCTGACCAAACAACAAAAAACCCTAACCCACTAACAACAAACAACACTAACACCCTAACAACAAACAACCCTATCCACCTAAAAACAAACAACACTAACCCCCTAACAACAAACAACCCTAAACCCCTAACATCAAAGAACACTAACACCCTAACAACAAACCACCCTAACCCCCTAAAAACAAACACTAACCCCCAAGCAACAAAAAACCCTAACTCCTAAAAACCAAAAACACTAACCCACTAACAGCAAACAACCCTAACCCACAATCAACAAACAACCCTAACACCGTAACAACAAAAAACACTAACCCCCTAACAACAAACAACCCTAAACCCCTAACATCTAACAACACTAACCCACTAACAACACAAGACACTAACACCCTAACAACAAACAACACTTACACCCTAACAACAAAAACCACTAAACCCCAACAAGAAACAACCCTAAACCCCTAACAACAAACAACACCACTCCCTAACAACAAACAACCCTAACCAAACAGCAAAAAACTCTAACCCACTAACAACAAACAACACTAACACCCTAACAAAAAACAACCCTAACCCACGAACAACAAACAACCCTAAACCACTAACAACAAACAACCCTAACACCCTAACAAGAAACAACACTAACCTCATAACATCAAACAACCCTAAACCCCTAACATCAAACAACACTAACCCACTAACAACACAAAACACTAACACCCTAAGAACAAACAACACTAACACCCTAACAACAAAAACCACTAAACCCCAACAAGAAACAACCCTAAACCCCTAACAAAAAACACTAACCCCCTAACAACAAACAACACTAAACCCCTAACAAGAAACTACCCTAACCCCGTAACAACAAACAACACTAACCCAGTAACAACAAACAACCCTAACACCCAAACAACAAACAACCCTAACCCCCTAAAAACAAACAATCCTAACCCCCGAACAACCAACAACACTAACCCCCTAACCACAATAAACACTAACACCCGAACAACAAAAACCACTAAACCCCAACAAGAAAGAACCTTAAACCCCTAACAACAAACAACCCTAAACCCCTAACAACAAACAACACTAACACCCTAACAACAAACAACCCTAACACCCTAACAACAAACAACACTAACACCCTAACAACAAACAACCCTAACCCCCTAACAACAAACAACACTAACCCCCTAACATCAAACAACCCTAAACCCCTAACATCAAAGAACACTAACACCCTAACAACAAACAACCCTAAACCCCTAACAACAAACACTAACACCCAAACAACAAACAACACTAACCCCTAGAAACCAAAAACACTAACCCACTAACAACAAACAACCCTAACCCACTAACAACAAACAACCCTAACACCCTAGCAACAAACAACACTAACCCCATAACATCAAACAACCCTAAACCCCTAACATCAAACAACACTAACCCCCTAACAACACAAAACACTAACACCCTAACAACAAACAACACTAACACCCTAACAACAAAAACCACTAAACCCCAACAAGAAACAACCCTAAACCCCTAACAACAAACACTAACCCCCTAACAACAAACAACACTAAACCCCTAACAAGAAACTACCCTAACCCCGTAACAAAAAACAACACTAATCCCGTAACAACAAACAACCCTAACCCCCAAACAACAAACATCCCTAACCCCCTAAGAACAAACAATCCTAACCCCTGAACAACCAACAACACTAACCCCCTAACCACAATAAACACTAACACCCTAACAACAAAAACCACTAAACCCCAACAAGAAACAACCCGAAACCCCTAACAACAAAAAACACTAACCCCCTAACAACAAACAACCCTAATCCCCTAACAACAAACAACACTAACACCCTAACAACAAACAACCCTAACCTCCTAACAACAAACAACACTAACCCCCTAACAAAAAACAACCCTAAACCCCTAACATCAAAGAACACTAACACCCTAACAACAAAAAACCCTAACCCCCTAACAACAAACACTGACCCCCAAACAACAAACAATCCTAACCCCTAAAATCCAAAAACACTAACCCACTAACAACAAACAACCCTAACCCACTAACAACAAAAAACCCTCACACCCCAAAAACAAACAACACTATCCCCCTAACAACAAACAACCCTAAACCCCTAACATCAAACAACACTAACCCCCTAACAACACAAAACACTAACACACTAACAACAAACAACAGTAACCCCGTAACGACAAACAACACTAACCCCCTAAAAACAAACAACCCTAAACCCCTAACATCAAACAACACTAACCCCCTAACAACACAAAACACTAACACCCTAACAACAAACAACACTAACACCCTAACAACAAAAACCACTAAACCCCAACAAGAAACAACCCTAAACCCCTAACAAAAAACCCTAACCCCCTAACAACAAACAACACTAAACCCCTAACAAGAAACTACCCTAACCCCATAACAACAAACAACACTAACGCGGTAACAACAAACAACACTAACCCCCAAACAACAAACAACACTAACCCCCTAACAACAAACAACCCTAACCCCCTAACAACAAACAATCCTAACCCCCGAACAACCAACAACACTAACCCCCTAACCACAATAAACACTAACACCCGAACAACAAAAACCACTAAACTCCAACAAGAATCAACCCTAAACCCCTAACAACAAACAACACTAACCCCCTAACAACAAGCAACCCTAACCAAACAACAAACAAACCTAACCCACTGACAACAAACAACACTAACACCCTAACAACAAACAACCCTGAACCCCTAACAACAAACAACACTAACACCCTAACAAAAAGCAACCCTAACCCCCTAACAACAAACAACACTAACCCCCTAACAACAAACAACCCTAACCAAACAACAAACAACCCTAACCCACTGACAACAAACAACACTAACACCCTAACAACAAACAACCCTAACCCCCTAACAACAAACAACCCTAACACCCTAACAACAAACAACACTAACCCCATAACACCAAACAACCCTAAACCCCTAACATCAAACAACACTAACCCCCTAACAACACAAAACACTAACACCCTAACAACAAACAACACTAACACCCTAACAACAAAAACCAATAAACCCCAACAAGAAACAACCCTGAACCCCTATCAATAAACACTAACCCCCTAACAACAAACAACACTAAACCCCTAACAAGAAACTACCCTAACCCCGTAACAACAAACAACACTAACCCCGTAACAACAAACAACCCTAACCCCCAAACAACAAACAACCCTAACCCCCTAACAACAAACAATCCTAACCCCCGAACAACCAACAACACTAACCCCCTAACCAAAATAAACACTAACACCCTAACAACAAAAACCACTGAACCCCAACAAGAAACAACCCTAAACCCCTAACAACAAACAACACTAACCCCCTAACAACAAACAACCCTAACCAAACAACAAACAACCCTAACCCACTAACAACAAACAACACTAACACCCTAAGAACAAACAACCCTAATCCCCTAACAACAAACAACACTAACACCCTAACAACAAACAACCCTTACCCCCTAACAACAAACAACACTAACCCCCTAACAACAAACAACACTAAACCCCTAACAAGAAACTAACCTAACCCCGTAACAACAAACAACACTAACCCCGTAACAACAAACAACCCTAACCCCCTGACAACAAACAACCCTAACCCCCTAAGAACAAACAACCCTAAACCCCTAACATCAAAGAACAGAAACACCCTATCAACAAACAAAACTAACCCCCTAACAACAAACACTAACCCCCAAGCAACAAATAACCCTAACTCCTAAAAACCAAAAACACTAACCCACTAACAACAAACAACCATAACCAAAATCAACAAACAACCCTAACACCCTAACAACAAAAAACACTAACCCCCTAACAACAAACAACCCTAAACCCCTAACATCAAACAACACTAACCCCCTAACAACACAAAACACTAATACCCTAACAACAAACAACACTAACACCCTAACAACAAAAACCACTAAACACCAACAAGAAACAACCCCAAACCCCTAACAACAAACAACACCACTCCCTAACAACAAACAACCCTAACCAAACAACAAAAAACTCTAACCCACTAACAACAAACAACACTAACACCCTAACAACAAACAATCCTAACCCCCTAACAACAAACAACACTAACACCCTAACAACAAACAACCCTAACCCCCTAACAACAAACAACACTAACCCCCAACAACAAACAACCCTAAACCCCTAACATCAAAGAACACTAACACCCTAAGAACAAACAACCCTAACCGCCAACAACAAACACTAACCCCCAAACAACAAACAAACCTAACCCCTAAAAACCAAAAACACTAAACCACTAACAACAAACAACCCTAACCCACTAACAACAAACAACCCTAACATCCTAACAACAAACAACACTAACACCCTCACAACAAACAACACTAACACCCTAACAACAAAAACCACTAAAACCCAACAAGAAAAAACCCTAAACCCCTAATAACAAACACTATCCCCCAACAACAAACAACACTAAACCCCTAACAAGAAACTACCCTAACCCCATAACAACAAACAACACTAACCTCCTAACAACAAACAACACTAAACCCCTAACAAGAAAGTACCCTAACCCCGTAACAACAAACAACACTAACCCGGTAACAACAAACAACCATAACCCCCAAACAACAAACAACCCTAACCCCCTTACAACAAACAGCACTAACTCCCTAACAACAAAGAACGCTAAACCCCTAACATCAAACAACACTAACACCCGAACAACAAACAACCCTAACCCCCTAACAACAAACACTAACCCCCAAACAACAAACAACCCTAACCCCTAAAAACCAAAAACACTAACCCACTAACAACAAACAACCCTAACCCCCTAACAATAACCAATCCTAACCCCCGAACAACCAACAACACTAACCCCCTAACCACAATAAACACTAACACCCTAACAACAAAAACCACTAAACCCCAACAAGAAACAACCCTAAACCCCTAACAACAAACAACACTAACCCCCTAACAACAAACAATCCTAACCAAACAACAAACAACCCTAACCCACTAACAACAAACAACACTAACACCCTAAAAACAAACAACCCTAACCCCCTAACAACAAACAACACTAACACCCTAACAACAAACATCCCTAACCCCTAACAACAAACAACACTACGCCCTAACAACAAACAACCCTAAACCCCTAACATCAAAGAACACTAACACCTAACAACAAACAACCCTAACCCCCTAACAACAAACACTAACCCCCAAACAACAAACAACACTAACCCCTAAAAACCAAAAACACTAACCCACTAACAACAAACAACCCTAACCCACTAACAACAAACAACCCTAACACCCTAACAACAAACAACACTAACCCCAAAATATCAAACAACCCTAAACCCCTAACATCAAACAACACTAACCCCCTAACAACACAAAACACTAACACCCTAACAACAAACAACACTAACACCCTAACAACAAAAACCACTAAACCCCAACAAGAAACAACCCTGAACCCCTAACAATAAACACTAACACCCTAAGAACAAACAACACTAACCCCCTAACAACAATCAACCCTAAACCACTAACATCAAAGAACACTAACACCCTAACAACAAACCACCCTAACCCCCTAACAACAAACACTAACAACCAAACAACAAACAATCCTAACCCCTAAAATCCAAAAACACTAACCCACTAACAACAAACAACCCTAACCCACTAACAGCAAACAACCCTAACCCGCTAACAACAAACAACCCTAAACCCCTAACATCAAACAACACTAACCCCCTAAGAACAAAAAACTCTAACACCCTAACAACAAACAACACTAACACCCTAACAACAAAAACCACTAAACCCCAACAAGAAACAACCCTAACCCCCTAACAACAAACAACACTAAACCCCTAACAAGAAACTACCCTAACCCCATAACAACAATCCTAACCCCGTAACAACAAACAACCCTAACCCCTAAACAAAAAACAACCATAACCCCCTAACAACAAACAATCCTAACCCCCGAACAACCAACAACACTAACCCCCTAACCACAGCAAACACTAACACCCTAACAACAAAAACCACTAAACCCCAACAAGAAACAACCCTAAACCCCTAACAACAAACAACACTAACCCCCTAACAACAAACAACCCTAACCAAACAACAAAAAACCCTCACCCACTAACAACAAAAAACACTAACACCCTAACAACAAACAACCATAACCCCCTAACAACAAACAACACTAACACCCTAACAACAAACAACCCTAACCCCCTAACAACAAACCCTAACCCCCAAACAACAAACAACCCTAACCCCTAAAAACCAAAAACACTAACCCACTAACAACAAACAACCTTAAACCACTAACAACAAACAACCCTAACACCCTAACAACAAACAACACTAACACCCTAACAACAAACAAGCCTAACCCCCTAACAACAAACAACCCTAACACCCTAACAACAAACAACACTAACCCCATAACACCAAACAACCCTAAACCCCTAACATCAAACAACACTAACCCCCTAACAACACAAAACACTAACACCCTAACAACAAACAACACTAACACCCTAACAACAAAAACCAATAAACCCCAACAAGAAACAACCCTGAACCCCTATCAATAAACACTAACCCCCTAACAACAAACAACACTAAACCCCTAACAAGAAACTACCCTAACCCCGTAACAACAAACAACACTAACCCCGTAACAACAAACAACCCTAACCCCCAAACAACAAACAACCCTAAACCCCTAACAACAAACAATCCTAACCCCCGAACAACCAACAACACTAACCCCCTAACCAAAATAAACACTAACACCCTAACAACAAAAACCACTAAACCCCAACAAGAAACAACCCTAAACCCCTAACAACAAACAACACTAACCCCCTAACAACAAACAACCCTAACCAAACAACAAACAACCCTAACCCACTAACAACAAACAACACTAACACCCTAAGAACAAACAACCCTAACCCCCTAACAACAAACAACACTAACACCCTAACAGCAAACAACCCTAACCCCCTAACAACAAACAACACTAACCCCCTAACAACAAACAACACTAAACCCCTAACAAGAAACTAACCTAACCCCGTAACAACAAACAACACTAACCCCGTAACAACAAACAACCCTAACCCCCTAACAACAAAAAACCCTAACCCCCTAAGAACAAACAACCCTAAACCCCTAACATCAAAGAACAGTAACACCCTATCAACAAACAAAACTAACCCCCTAACAACAAACACTAACCCCCAAGCAACAAACAACCCTAACTCCTAAAAACCAAAAACAATAACCCACTAACAACAAACAACCATAACCAAAATCAACAAACAACCCTAACACCCTAACAACAAAAAACACTAACCCCCTAACAACAAACAACCCTAAACCCCTAACATCAAACAACACTAACCCCCTAACAACACAAAACACTAATACCCAAACAACAAACAACACTAACACCCTAACAACAAAAACCACTAAACACCAACAAGAAACAACCCCAAACCCCTAACAACAAACAACACCACTCCCTAACAACAAACAACCCTAACCAAACATCAAAAAACTCTAACCCACTAACAACAAACAACACTAACTCCCTAACAACAAACAATCCTAACCCCCTAACAACAAACAACACTAACACCCTAACAACAAACAACCCTAACCCCCTAACAACAAACAACACTAACCCCCAACAACAAACAACCCTAAACCCCTAACATCAAAGAACACTAACACCCTAACAACAAACAACCCTAACCCCCAACAACAAACACTAACCCCCAAACAACAAACAAACCTAACCCCTAAAAACCAAAAACACTAAACCACTAACAACAAACAACCCTAACCCACTAACAACAAACAACCCTAACATCCTAACAACAAACAACACTAACACCCTCACAACAAACAACACTAACACCCTAACAACAAAAACCACTAAAACCCAACAAGAAAAAACCCTAAACCCCTAATAACAAACACTATCCCCCTAACAACAAACAACACTAAACCCCTAACAAGAAACTACCCTAACCCCATAACAACAAACAACACTAACCTCCTAACAACAAACAACACTAAACCCCTAACAAAAAAGTACCCTAACCCCGTAACAACAAACAACACTAACCCGGTAACAACAAACAACCATAACCCCCAAACAACAAACAACCCTAACCCCCTTACAACAAACAGCACTAACCCCCTAACAACAAAGAACCCTAAACCCCTAACATCAAACAACACTAACACCCGAACAACAAACAACCCTAACCCCCTAACAACAAACACTAACCCCCAAACAACAAACAACCCTAACCCCTAAAAACCAAAAACACTAACCCACTAACAACAAACAACCCTAACCCCCTAACAATAACCAATCCTAACCCCCGAACAACCAACAACACTAACCCCCTAACCACAATAAACACTAACACCCTAACAACAAAAACCACTAAACCCCAACAAGAAACAACCCTAAACCCCTAACAACAAACAACACTAACCCCCTAACAACAAACAATCCTAACCAAACAACAAACAACCCTAACCCACTAACAACAAACAACACTAACACCCTAAAAACAAACAACCCTAACCCCCTAACAACAAACAACACTAACACCCTAACAACAAACATCCCTAACCCCCTAACAACAAACAACACTACGCCCTAACAACAAACAACCCTAAACCCCTAACATCAAAGAACACTAACACCTAACAACAAACAACCCTAACCCCCTAACAACAAACACTAACCCCCAAACAACAAACAACACTAACCCCTAAAAACCAAAAACACTAACCCACTAACAACAAACAACCCTAACCCACGAACAACAAACAACCCTAACACCCTAACAACAAACAACACTAACCCCATAATATCAAACAACCCTAAACCCCTAACATCAAACAACACTAACCCCCTAACAACACAAAACACTAACACCCTAACAACAAACAACACTAACACCCTAACAACAAAAACCACTAAACCCCAACAAGAAACAACCCTGAACCCCTAACAATAAACACTAACACCCTAAAAACAAACAACACTAACCCCCTAACAACAATCAACCCTAAACCCCTAACATCAAAGAACACTAACACCCTAACAACAAACCACCCTAACCCCCTAACAACAAACACTAACAACCAAACAACAAACAATCCTAACCCCTAAAATCCAAAAACACTAACCCACTAACAACAAACAACCCTAACCCACGAACAGCAAACAACCCTAACCCGCTAACAACAAACAACCCTAAACCCCTAACATCAAACAACACTAACCCCCTAACAACACAAAACACTAACACCCTAACAACAAACAACACTAACACCCTAACAACAAAAACCACTAAACCCCAACAAGAAACAACCCTAACCCCCTAACAACAAACAACACTAAACCCCTAACAAGAAACTACCCTAACCCCATAACAACAAACAATCCTAACCCCGTAACAACAAACAACCCTAACCCCTAAACAACAAACAACCATAACCCCCTAACAACAAACAATCCTAACCCCCGAACAACCAACAACACTAACCCCCTAACCACAGCAAACACTAACACCCTAACAACAAAAACCACTAAACCCCAACAAGAAACAACCCTAAACCCCTAACAACAAACAACACTAACCCCCTAACAACAAGCAACCCTAACCAAACAACAAACAAACCTAACCCACTGACAACAAACAACACTAACACCCTAACAACAAACAACCCTAAACCCCTAACAACAAACAACACTAACACCCTAACAAAAAGCAACCCTAACCCCCTAACAACAAACAACACTAACCCCCTAACAACAAACAACCCTAACCAAACAACAAACAACCCTAACCCACTAACAACAAACAACACTAACACCCTAACAACAAACAAGCCTAACCCCCTAACAACAAACAACCCTAACACCCTAACAACAAACAACACTAACCCCATAACACCAAACAACCCTAAACCCCTAACATCAAACAACACTAACCCCCTAACAACACAAAACACTAACACCCTAACAACAAACAACACTAACACCCTAACAACAAAAACCAATAAACCCCAACAAGAAACAACCCTGAACCCCTATCAATAAACACTAACCCCCTAACAACAAACAACACTAAACCCCTAACAAGAAACTACCCTAACCCCGTAACAACAAACAACACTAACCCCGTAACAACAAACAACCCTAACCCCCAAACAACAAACAACCCTAAACCCCTAACAACAAACAATCCTAACCCCCGAACAACCAACAACACTAACCCCCTAACCAAAATAAACACTAACACCCTAACAACAAAAACCACTAAACCCCAACAAGAAACAACCCTAAACCCCTAACAACAAACAACACTAACCCCCTAACAACAAACAACCCTAACCAAACAACAAACAACCCTAACCCACTAACAACAAACAACACTAACACCCTAAGAACAAACAACCCTAACCCCCTAACAACAAACAACACTAACACCCTAACAGCAAACAACCCTAACCCCCTAACAACAAACAACACTAACCCCCTAACAACAAACAACACTAAACCCCTAACAAGAAACTAACCTAACCCCGTAACAACAAACAACACTAACCCCGTAACAACAAACAACCCTAACCCCCTAACAACAAAAAACCCTAACCCCCTAAGAACAAACAACCCTAAACCCCTAACATCAAAGAACAGTAACACCCTATCAACAAACAAAACTAACCCCCTAACAACAAACACTAACCCCCAAGCAACAAACAACCCTAACTCCTAAAAACCAAAAACAATAACCCACTAACAACAAACAACCATAACCAAAATCAACAAACAACCCTAACACCCTAACAACAAAAAACACTAACCCCCTAACAACAAACAACCCTAAACCCCTAACATCAAACAACACTAACCCCCTAACAACACAAAACACTAATACCCAAACAACAAACAACACTAACACCCTAACAACAAAAACCACTAAACACCAACAAGAAACAACCCCAAACCCCTAACAACAAACAACACCACTCCCTAACAACAAACAACCCTAACCAAACATCAAAAAACTCTAACCCACTAACAACAAACAACACTAACTCCCTAACAACAAACAATCCTAACCCCCTAACAACAAACAACACTAACACCCTAACAACAAACAACCCTAACCCCCTAACAACAAACAACACTAACCCCCAACAACAAACAACCCTAAACCCCTAACATCAAAGAACACTAACACCCTAACAACAAACAACCCTAACCCCCAACAACAAACACTAACCCCCAAACAACAAACAAACCTAACCCCTAAAAACCAAAAACACTAAACCACTAACAACAAACAACCCTAACCCACTAACAACAAACAACCCTAACATCCTAACAACAAACAACACTAACACCCTCACAACAAACAACACTAACACCCTAACAACAAAAACCACTAAAACCCAACAAGAAAAAACCCTAAACCCCTAATAACAAACACTATCCCCCTAACAACAAACAACACTAAACCCCTAACAAGAAACTACCCTAACCCCATAACAACAAACAACACTAACCTCCTAACAACAAACAACACTAAACCCCTAACAAAAAAGTACCCTAACCCCGTAACAACAAACAACACTAACCCGGTAACAACAAACAACCATAACCCCCAAACAACAAACAACCCTAACCCCCTTACAACAAACAGCACTAACCCCCTAACAACAAAGAACCCTAAACCCCTAACATCAAACAACACTAACACCCGAACAACAAACAACCCTAACCCCCTAACAACAAACACTAACCCCCAAACAACAAACAACCCTAACCCCTAAAAACCAAAAACACTAACCCACTAACAACAAACAACCCTAACCCCCTAACAATAACCAATCCTAACCCCCGAACAACCAACAACACTAACCCCCTAACCACAATAAACACTAACACCCTAACAACAAAAACCACTAAACCCCAACAAGAAACAACCCTAAACCCCTAACAACAAACAACACTAACCCCCTAACAACAAACAATCCTAACCAAACAACAAACAACCCTAACCCACTAACAACAAACAACACTAACACCCTAAAAACAAACAACCCTAACCCCCTAACAACAAACAACACTAACACCCTAACAACAAACATCCCTAACCCCCTAACAACAAACAACACTACGCCCTAACAACAAACAACCCTAAACCCCTAACATCAAAGAACACTAACACCTAACAACAAACAACCCTAACCCCCTAACAACAAACACTAACCCCCAAACAACAAACAACACTAACCCCTAAAAACCAAAAACACTAACCCACTAACAACAAACAACCCTAACCCATGAACAACAAACAACCCTAACACCCTAACAACAAACAACACTAACCCCATAATATCAAACAACCCTAAACCCCTAACATCAAACAACACTAACCCCCTAACAACACAAAACACTAACACCCTAACAACAAACAACACTAACACCCTAACAACAAAAACCACTAAACCCCAACAAGAAACAACCCTGAACCCCTAACAATAAACACTAACACCCTAAAAACAAACAACACTAACCCCCTAACAACAATCAACCCTAAACCCCTAACATCAAAGAACACTAACACCCTAACAACAAACCACCCTAACCCCCTAACAACAAACACTAACAACCAAACAACAAACAATCCTAACCCCTAAAATCCAAAATCACTAACCCACTAACAACAAACAACCCTAACCCACGAACAGCAAACAACCCTAACCCGCTAACAACAAACAACCCTAAACCCCTAACATCAAACAACACTAACCCCCTAACAACACAAAACACTAACACCCTAACAACAAACAACACTAACACCCTAACAACAAAAACCACTAAACCCCAACAAGAAACAACCCTAACCCCCTAACAACAAACAACACTAAACCCCTAACAAGAAACTACCCTAACCCCATAACAACAAACAATCCTAACCCCGTAACAACAAACAACCCTAACCCCTAAACAACAAACAACCATAACCCCCTAACAACAAACAATCCTAACCCCCGAACAACCAACAACACTAACCCCCTAACCACAGCAAACACTAACACCCTAACAACAAAAACCACTAAACCCCAACAAGAAACAACCCTAAACCCCTAACAACAAACAACACTAACCCCCTAACAACGAACAACCCTAACCAAACAACAAAAAACCCTCACCCACTAACAACAAAAAACACTAACACCCTAACAACAAACAACCATAACCCCCTAACAACAAACAACACTAACACCCTAACAACAAACAACCCTAACCCCCTAACAACAAACCCTAACCCCCAAACAACAAACAACCCTAACCCCTAAAAACCAAAAACACTAACCCACTAACAACAAACAACCCTAAACCACTAACAACAAACAACCCTAACACCCTAACAACAAACAACACTAACACCCTAACAACAAACAACCCTAACCCCCAAACAACAAACAACACTAACCCCCTAACATCAAACAACCCTAAACCCCTAACATCAAGGAACACTAACACCCTAACAACAAACAACCCTAAACCCCTAACAACAAACACTAACACCCAAACAACAAACAACACTAACCCCCTAACATCAAACAACCCTAAACCCCTAACATCAAAGAACACTAACACCCTAACAACAAACAACCCTAAACCCCTAACAACAAACACTAACACCCAAACAACAAACAACACTAACCCCTAGAAACCAATAACACTAACCCACTAACAACAAACAACCCTAACCCACTAACAACAAACAACCCTAACACCCTAGCAACAAACAACACTAACCCCATAACATCAAACAACCCTAAAACCCTAACATCAAACAACACTAACCCCCTAACAACACAAAACACTAACACCCTAAGAACAAACAACTCTAACACCCTAACAACAAAAACCACTAAACCCCAACAAGAAACAACCCTAAACCCCTAACAACAAACACTAACCCCCTAACAACAAACAACACTAAACCCCTAACAAGAAACTACCCTAACCCCGTAACAAAAAACAACACTAATCCCGTAACAACAAACAACCCTAACCCCCAAACAACAAACATCCCTAACCCCCTAAGAACAAACAATCCTAACCCCTGAACAACCAACAACACTAACCCCCTAACCACAATAAACACTAACACCCTAACAACAAAAACCACTAAACCCCAACAAGAAACAACCCGAAACCCCTAACAACAAAAAACACTAACCCCCTAACAACAAACAACCCTAACCAAACAACAAACAACCCTAACCCACTAACAACAAACAACACTAACACCCTAACAACAAACAACCCTAACCCCCTAACAACAAACAACACTAACACCCTAACAACAAACAACCCTAACCTCCTAACAACAAACAACACTAACCCCCTAACAAAAAACAACCCTAAACCCCTAACATCAAAGAACACTAACACCCTAACAACAAAAAACCCTAACCCCCTAACAACAAACACTAACCCCCAAACAACAAACAATCCTAACCCCTAAAATCCAAAAACACTAACCCACTAACAACAAACAACCCTAACCCACTAACAACAAAAAACCCTCACACCCCAAAAACAAACAACACTATCCCCCTAACAACAAACAACCCTAAACCCCTAACATCAAACAACACTAAACCCCTAACAACACAAAACACTAACACCCTAACAACAAACAACAGTAACCCCGTAACGACAAACAACACTAACCCCCTAAAAACAAACAACCCTAAACCCCTAACATCAAACAACACTAACCCCCTAACAACACAAAACACTAACACCCTAACAACAAACAACACTAACACCCTAACAACAAAAACCACTAAACCCCAACAAGAAACAACCCTAAACCCCTAACAAAAAACCCTAACCCCCTAACAACAAACAACACTAAACCCCTAACAAGAAACTACCCTAACCCCGTAACAACAAACAACACTAACGCGGTAACAACAAACAACTCTAACCCCCAAACAACAAACAACACTAACCCCCTAACAACAAACAACCCTAACCCCCTAACAACAAACAATCCTAACCCCCGAACAACCAACAACACTAACCCCCTAACCACAATAAACACTAACACCCGAACAACAAAAACCACTAAACTCCAACAAGAAACAACCCTAAACCCCTAACAACAAACAACACTAACCCCCTAACAACAAGCAACCCTAACCAAACAACAAACAAACCTAACCCACTGACAACAAACAACACTAACACCCTAACAACAAACAACCCTAAACCCCTAACAACAAACAACACTAACACCCTAACAAAAAGCAACCCTAACCCCCTAACAACAAACAACACTAACCCCCTAACAACAAACAACCCTAACCAAACAACAAACAACCCTAACCCACTAACAACAAACAACACTAACACCCTAACAACAAACAAGCCTAACCCCCTAACAACAAACAACCCTAACACCCTAACAACAAACAACACTAACCCCATAACACCAAACAACCCTAAACCCCTAACATCAAACAACACTAACCCCCTAACAACACAAAACACTAACACCCTAACAACAAACAACACTAACACCCTAACAACAAAAACCAATAAACCCCAACAAGAAACAACCCTGAACCCCTATCAATAAACACTAACCCCCTAACAACAAACAACACTAAACCCCTAACAAGAAACTACCCTAACCCCGTAACAACAAACAACACTAACCCCGTAACAACAAACAACCCTAACCCGCAAACAACAAACAACCCTAACCCCCTAACAACAAACAATCCTAACCCCCGAACAACCAACAACACTAACCCCCTCACCAAAATAAACACTAACACCCTAACAACAAAAACCACTAAACCCCAACAAGAAACAACCCTAAACCTCTAACAACAAACAACACTAACCCCCTAACAACAAACAACCCTAACCAAACAACAAACAACCCTAACCCACTAACAACAAACAACACTAACACCCTAAGAACAAACAACCCTAACCCCCTAACAACAAACAACACTAACACCCTAACAACAAACAACCCTAACCCCCTAACAACAAACAACACTAACCCCCTAACAACAAACAACACTAAACCCCTAACAAGAAACTAACCTAACCCCGTAACAACAAACAACACTAACCCCGTAACAACAAACAACCCTAACCCCCTAACAACAAACAACCCTAACCCCCTAAGAACAAACAACCCTAAACCCCTAACATCAAAGAACAGTAACACCCTATCAACAAACAAAACTAACCCCCTAACAACAAACACTAACCCCCAAGCAACAAACAACCCTAACTCCTAAAAACCAAAAACACTAACCCACTAACAACAAACAACCATAACCAAAATCAACAAACAACCCTAACACCCTAACAACAAAAAACACTAACCCCCTAACAACAAACAACCCTAAACCCCTAACATCAAACAACACTAACCCCCTAACAACACAAAACACTAATACCCAAACAACAAACAACACTAACACCCTAACAACAAAAACCACTAAACACCAACAAGAAACAACCCCAAACCCCTAACAACAAACAACACCACTCCCTAACAACAAACAACCCTAACCAAACAACAAAAAACACTAACCCACTAACAACAAACAACACTAACACCCTAACAACAAACAATCCTAACCCCCTAACAACAAACAACACTAACACCCTAACAACAAACAACCCTAACCCCCTAACAACAAACAACACTAACCCCCAACAAGAAACAACCCTAAACCCCTAACATCAAAGAACACTAACACCCTAAGAACAAACAACCCTAACCCCCAACAACAAACACTAACCCCCAAACAACAAACAAACCTAACCCCTAAAAACCAAAAACACTAAACCACTAACAACAAACAACCCTAACCCACTAACAACAAACAACCCTAACATCCTAACAACAAACAACACTAACACCCTCACAACAAACAACACTAACACCCTAACAACAAAAACCACTAAAACCCAACAAGAAAAAACCCTAAACCCCTAATAACAAACACTATCCCCCTAACAACAAACAACACTAAACCCCTAACAAGAAACTACCCTAACCCCATAACAACAAACAACACTAACCTCCTAACAACAAACAACACTAAAACCCTAACAAAAAAGTACCCTAACCCCGTAACAACAAACAACACTAACCCGGTAACAACAAACAACCATAACCCCCAAACAACAAACAACCCTAACCCCCTTACAACAAACAGCACTAACCCCCTAACAACAAAGAACCCTAAACCCTTAACATCAAACAACACTAACACCCGAACAACAAACAACCCTAACCCCCTAACAACAAACACTAACCCCCAAACAACAAACAACCCTAACCCCTAAAAACCAAAAACACTAACCCACTAACAACAAACAACCCTAACCCCCTAACAATAACCAATCCTAACCCCCGAACAACCAACAACACTAACCCCCTAACCACAATAAACACTAACACCCTAACAACAAAAACCACTAAACCCCAACAAGAAACAACCCTAAACCCCTAACAACAAACAACACTAACCCCCTAACAACAAACAATCCTAACCAAACAACAAACAACCCTAACCCACTAACAACAAACAACACTAACACCCTAAAAACAAACAACGCTAACCCCCTAACAACAAACAACACTAACACCCTAACAACAAACATCCCTAACCCCCTAACAACAAACAACACTACGCCCTAACAACAAACAACCCTAAACCCCTAACATCAAAGAACACTAACACCTAACAACAAACAACCCTAACCCCCTAACAACAAACACTAACCCCCAAACAACAAACAACACTAACCCCTAAAAACCAAAAACACTAACCCACTAACAACAAACAACCCTAACCCACTAACAACAAACAACCCTAACACCCTAACAACAAACAACACTAACCCCATAATATCAAACAACCCTAAACCCCTAACATCAAACAACACTAACCCCCTAACAACACAAAACACTAACACCCTAACAACAAACAACACTAACACCCTAACAACAAAAACCACTAAACCCCAACAAGAAACAACCCTGAACCCCTAACAATAAACACTAACACCCTAAGAACAAACAACACTAACCCCCTAACAACAATCAACCCTAAACCCCTAACATCAAAGAACACTAACACCCTAACAACAAACCACCCTAACCCCCTAACAACAAACACTAACAACCAAACAACAAACAATCCTAACCCCTAAAATCCAAAAACACTAACCCACTAACAACAAACAACCCTAACCCACTAACAGCAAACAACCCTAACCCGCTAACAACAAACAACCCTAAACCCCTAACATCAAACAACACTAACCCCCTAACAACACAAAATACTAACACCCTAACAACAAACAACACTAACACCCTAACAACAAAAACCACTAAACCCCAACAAGAAACAACCCTAACCCCCTAACAACAAACAACACTAAACCCCTAACAAGAAACTACCCTAACCCCATAACAACAAACAATCCTAACCCCGTAACAACAAACAACCCTAACCCCTAAACAACAAACAACCATAACCCCCTAACAACAAACAATCCTAACCCCCGAACAACCAACAACACTAACCCCCTAACCACAGCAAACACTAACACCCTAACAACAAAAACCACTAAACCCCAACAAGAAACAACCATAAACCCCTAACAACAAACAACACTAACCCCCTAACAACAAAAAACCCTAACCAAACAACAAAAAACCCTCAACCACTAACAACAAAAAACACTAACACCCTAACAACAAACAACCATAACCCCCTAACAACAAACAACACTAACACCCTAACAACAAACAACCCTAACCCCCTAACAACAAACACTAACCCCCAAACAACAAACAACCCTAACCCCTAAAAACCAAAAACACTAACCCACTAACAACAAACAACCCTAAACCACTAACAACAAACAACCCTAACACCCTAACAACAAACAACACTAACCCCCTAACAACAAACAACCCTAAACCCCTAACAACAAACAACACTAACCCCCTAACAACACAAAACACTAACACCCTAACAACAAACAACACTAACACCCTAACAACAAAAACCACTAAACCCCAACAAGAAACAACCCTAAACCCCTAACAACAAACACTAACCCCCTAACAACAAACAACACTAAACCCCTAACAAGAAACTACCCTAACCCCGTAACAACAAACAACACTAACCCCGTAACAACAAACAATCCTAACCCCCAAACAACAAACAACCCTAAACCCCAAACAACAAACAACTCTAACCCCCTAACAACCAACAACACTAACCCCCTAACCACAATAAACACTAACACCCTAACAACAAAAACCACTAAACCCCAACAAGAAACAACCCTAAACCCCTAACAACAAACAACACTAACCCCCTAACAACAAACAACCCTGACCAAACAACAAAAAACCCTAACCCACTAACAACAAACAACACTAACACCCTAACAACAAACAACCCTAACTCCCTAACAACAAACAACACTAACACCCTAACAACAAACAACCCTATCCACCTAAAAAAAACAACACTAACCCCCTAACAACAAACAACCCTAAACCCCTAACATCAGAGAACACTAACACCCTAACAACAAACAACCCTAACCCCCTAACAACAAACACTAACCCCCAAGCAACAAAAAACCCTAACTCCTAAAAACCAAAAACACTAACCCACTAACAGCAAACAACCCTAACCCACAATCAACAAACAACCCTAACACCCGAACAACAAAAAACACTAACCCCCTAACAACAAACAACCCTAAACCCCTAACATCTAACAACACTAACCCACTAACAACACAAGACACTAACACCCTAACAACAAACAACACTAACACCCTAACAACAAAAACCACTAAACCCCAACAAGAAACAACCCTAAACCCCTAACAACAAACAACACCACTCCCTAACAACAAACAACCCTAACCAAACAGCAAAAAACTCTAACCCACTAACAACAAACAACACTAACACCCTAACAAAAAACAACCCTAACCCACGAACAACAAACAACCCTAAACCACTAACAACAAACAACCCTAACACCCTAACAAGAAACAACACTAACCTCATAACATCAAACAACCCTAAACCCCTAACATCAAACAACACTAACGCACTAACAACACAAAACACTAACACCCTAAGAACAAACAACACTAACACCCTAACAACAAAAACCACTAAACCCCAACAAGAAACAACCCTAAACCCCTAACAAAAAACACTAACCCCCTAACAACAAACAACACTAAACCCCTAACAAGAAACTACCCTAACCCCGTAACAACAAACAACACTAACCCGGTAACAACAAACAACCCTAACACCCTAACAACAAACAACACTAACACCCTAACAACAAACAACCCTAACCCCCTAACAACAAACCCTAACCCCCAAACAACAAAGAACCCTAACCCCTAAAAACCAAAAACACTAACCCACTAACAACAAACAACCCCAAACCACTAACAACAAACAACCCTAACACCCTAACAACAAACAACACTAACACCCTAACAACAAACAACCCTAACCCCCTAACAACAAACAACACTAACCCCCTAACATCAAACAACCCTAAACCCCTAACATCAAAGAACACTAACACCCTAACAACAAACAACCCTAAACCCCTAACAACAAACACTAACACCCAAACAACAAACAACACTAACCCCCTAACCACAATAAACACTAACACCCGAACAACAAAAACCACTAAACTCCAACAAGAAACAACCCTAAACCCCTAACAACAAACAACACTAACCCCCTAACAACAAGCAACCCTAAACCCCTAACAACAAACAACACTAACCCCCTAACAACAAGCAACCCTAACCAAACAACAAACAAACCTAACCCACTGACAACAAACAACACTAACACCCTAACAACAAACAACCCTAAACCCCTAACAACAAACAACACTAACACCCTAACAAAAAGCAACCCTAACCCCCTAACAACAAACAAGACTAACCCCCTAACAACAAACAACCCTAACCAAACAACAAACAACCCTAACCCACTAACAACAAACAACACTAACACCCTAACAACAAACAAACCTAACCCCCTAACAACAAACAACCCTAACACCCTAACAACAAACAACACTAACCCCATAACACCAAACAACCCTAAACCCCTAACATCAAACAACACTAACCCCCTAACAACACAAAACACTAACACCCTAACAACAAACAACACTAACACCCTAACAACAAAAACCAATAAACCCCAACAAGAAACAACCCTGAACCCCTGTCAATAAACACTAACCCCCTAACAACAAACAACACTAAACCCCTAACAAGAAACTACCCTAACCCCGTAACAACAAACAACACTAACCCCGTAACAACAAACAACCCTAACCCCCAAACAACAAACAACCCTAACCCCCTAACAACAAACAATCCTAACCCCCGAACAACCAACAACACTAACCCCCTAACCAAAATAAACACTAACACCCTAACAACAAAAACCACTAAACCCCAACAAGAAACAACCCTAAACCTCTAACAACAAACAACACTAACCAAACAACAAACAACCCTAACCCACTAACAACAAACAACACTAACACCCTAAGAACAAACAACCCTAACCCCCTAACAACAAACAACACTAACACCCTAAAAACAAACAACCCTAACCCCCTAACAACAAACAACACTAACCCCCTAACAACAAACAACACTAAACCCCTAACAAGAAACTAACCTAACCCCGTAACAACAAACAACACTAACCCCGTAACAACAAACAACCCTAACCCCCTAACAACAAACAACCCTAACCCCCTAAGAACAAACAACCCTAAACCCCTAACATCAAAGAACAGTAACACCCTATCAACAAACAAAACTAACCCCCTAACAACAAACACTAACCCCCAAGCAACAAACAACCCTAACTCCTAAAAACCAAAAACACTAACCCACTAACAACAAACAACCATAACCAAAATCAACAAACAACCCTAACACCCTAACAACAAAAAACACTAACCCCCTAACAACAAACAACCCTAAACCCCTAACATCAAACAACACTAACCCCCTAACAACACAAAACACTAATACCCAAACAACAAACAACGCTAACACCCTAACAACAAAAACCACTAAACACCAACAAGAAACAACCCCAAACCCCTAACAACAAACAACACCACTCCCTAACAACAAACAACCCTAACCAAACAACAAAAAACACTAACCCCCTAACAACAAACAACACTAACCCCCAACAAGAAACAACCCTAAACCCCTAACATCAAAGAACACTAACACCCTAAGAACAAACAACCCTAACCCCCAACAACAAACACTAACCCCCAAACAACAAACAAACCTAACCCCTAAAAACCAAAAACACTAAACCACTAACAACAAACAACCCTAACCCACTAACAACAAACAACCCTAACATCCTCACAACAAACAACACTAACACCCTCACAACAAACAACACTAACACCCTAACAACAAACAATCCTAACCCCCTAACAACAAACAACACTAACACCCTAACAACAAACAACCCTAACCCCCTAACAACAAACAACACTAACCCCCAACAACAAACAACCCTAAACCCCTAACATCAACGAACACTAACAACCTAAGAACAAACAACCCTAACCCCCAACAACAAACACTAACCCCCAAACAACAAACAAACCTAACCCCTAAAAACCAAAAACACTAAACCACTAACAACAAACAACCCTAACCCACTAACAACAAACAACCCTAACATCCTAACAACAAACAACACTAACACCCTCACAACAAACAACACTAACACCCTAACAACAAAAACCACTAAAACCCAACAAGAAAAAACCCTAAACCCCTAATAACAAACACTATCCCCCTAACAACAAACAACACTAAACCCCTAACAAGAAACTACCCTAACCCCATAACAACAAACAACACTAACCTCCTAACAACAAACAACACTAAACCCCTAACAAGAAAGTACCCTAACCCCGTAACAACAAACAACACTAACCCGGTAACAACAAACAACCATAACCCCCAAACAACAAACAACCCTAACCCCCTTACAACAAACAGCACTAACCCCCTAACAACAAAGAACCCTAAACCCCTAACATCAAACAACACTAACACCCGAACAACAAACAACCCTAACCCCCTAACAACAAACACTAACCCCCAAACAACAAACAACCCTAACCCCTAAAAACCAAAAACACTAACCCACTAACAACAAACAACCCTAACCCCCTAACAATAACCAATCCTAACCCCCGAACAACCAACAACACTAACCCCCTAACCACAATAAACACTAACACCCTAACAACAAAAACCACTAAACCCCAACAAGAAACCACCCTAAACCCCTAACAACAAACAACACTAACCCCCTAACAACAAACAATCCTAACCAAACAACAAACAACCCTAACCCACTAACAACAAACAACACTAACACCCTAAAAACAAACAACCCTAACCCCCTAACAACAAACAACACTAACACCCTAACAACAAACATCCCTAACCCCCTAACAACAAACAACACTACGCCCTAACAACAAACAACCCTAAACCCCTAACATCAAAGAACACTAACACCTAACAACAAACAACCCTAACCCCCTAACAACAAACACTAACCCCCAAACAAAAAACAACACTAACCCCTAAAAACCAAAAACACTAACCCACTAACAACAAACAACCCTAACCCACTAACAACAAACAACCCTAACACCCTAACAACAAACAACACTAACCCCATAATATCAAACAACCCTAAACCCCTAACATCAAACAACACTAACCCCCTAACAACACAAAACACTAACACCCTAACAACAAAAAACACTAACACCCTAACAACAAAAACCACTAAACCCCAACAAGAAACAACCCTGAACCCCTAACAAGAAACACTAACACCCTGAGAACAAACACTAACCCCCTAACAACAATCAACCCTAAACCCCTAACATCAAAGAACACTAACACCCTAACAACAAACCACCCTAACCCCCTAACAACAAACACTAACAACCAAACAACAAACAATCCTAATCCCTAAAATCCAAAAACACTAACCCACTAACAACAAACAACCCTAACCCACTAACAGCAAACAACCCTAACCCGCTAACAACAAACAACCCTAAACCCCTAACATCAAACAACACTAACCCCCTAACAACACAAAACACTAACACCCTAACAACAAACAACACTAACACCCTAACAACAAAAACCACTAAACCCCAACAAGAAACAACCCTAACCCCCTAACAACAAACAACACTAAACCCCTAACAAGAAACTACCCTAACCCCATAACAACAAACAATCCTAACCCCTTAACAACAAACAACCATAACCCCCTAACAACAAACAATCCTAATCCCCGAACAACCAACAACACTAACCCCCTAACCACAGCAAACACTAACACCCTAACAACAAAAACCACTAAACCCCAACAAGAAACAACCCTAAACCCCTAACAACAAACAACACTAAGCCCCTAACAACAAACAACCCTAACCAAACAACAAAAAACCCTCACCCACTAACAACAAAAAACACTAACACCCTAACAACAACCATAACCCCCTAACAACAAACAACACTAACACCCTAACAACAAACAACCCTAACCCCCTAACAACAAACAACACTAACCCCATAACACCAAACAACCCTAAACCCCTAACATCAAACAACACTAACCCCCTAACAACACAAAACACTAACACCCTAACAACAAACAACACTAACACCCTAACAACAAAAACCAATAAACCCCAACAAGAAACAACCCTGAACCCCTATCAATAAAAACTAACCCCCTAACAACAAACAACACTAAACCCCTAACAAGAAACTACCCTAACCCCGTAACAACAAACAACACTAACCCCGTAACAACAAACAACCCTAACCCCCAAACAACAAACAACCCTAACCCCCTAACAACAAACAATCCTAACCCCCGAACAACCAACAACACTAACCCCCTAACCAAAATAAACACTAACACCCTAACAACAAAAACCACTAAACCCCAACAAGAAACAACCCTAAACCTCTAACAACAAACAACACTAACCAAACAACAAACAACCCTAACCCACTAACAACAAACAACACTAACACCCTAAGAACAAACAACCCTAACCCCCTAACAACAAACAACACTAACACCCTAAAAACAAACAACCCTAACCCCCTAACAACAAACAACACTAACCCCCTAACAACAAACAACACTAAACCCCTAACAAGAAACTAACCTAACCCCGTAACAACAAACAACACTAACCCCGTAACAACAAACAACCCTAACCCCCTAACAACAAACAACCCTAACCCCCTAAGAACAAACAACCCTAAACCCCTAACATCAAAGAACAGTAACACCCTATCAACAAACAAAACTAACCCCCTAACAACAAACACTAACCCCCAAGCAACAAACAACCCTAACTCCTAAAAACCAAAAACACTAACCCACTAACAACAAACAACCATAACCAAAATCAACAAACAACCCTAACACCCTAACAACAAAAAACACTAACCCCCTAACAACAAACAACCCTAAACCCCTAACATCAAACAACACTAACCCCCTAACAACACAAAACACTAATACCCAAACAACAAACAACGCTAACACCCTAACAACAAAAACCACTAAACACCAACAAGAAACAACCCCAAACCCCTAACAACAAACAACACCACTCCCTAACAACAAACAACCCTAACCAAACAACAAAAAACACTAACCCCCTAACAACAAACAACACTAACCCCCAACAAGAAACAACCCTAAACCCCTAACATCAAAGAACACTAACACCCTAAGAACAAACAACCCTAACCCCCAACAACAAACACTAACCCCCAAACAACAAACAAACCTAACCCCTAAAAACCAAAAACACTAAACCACTAACAACAAACAACCCTAACCCACTAACAACAAACAACCCTAACATCCTAACAACAAACAACACTAACACCCTCACAACAAACAACACTAACACCCTAACAACAAACAATCCTAACCCCCTAACAACAAACAACACTAACACCCTAACAACAAACAACCCTAACCCCCTAACAACAAACAACACTAACCCCCAACAACAAACAACCCTAAACCCCTAACATCAACGAACACTAACAACCTAAGAACAAACAACCCTAACCCCCAACAACAAACACTAACCCCCAAACAACAAACAAACCTAACCCCTAAAAACCAAAAACACTAAACCACTAACAACAAACAACCCTAACCCACTAACAACAAACAACCCTAACATCCTAACAACAAACAACACTAACACCCTCACAACAAACAACACTAACACCCTAACAACAAAAACCACTAAAACCCAACAAGAAAAAACCCTAAACCCCTAATAACAAACACTATCCCCCTAACAACAAACAACACTAAACCCCTAACAAGAAACTACCCTAACCCCATAACAACAAACAACACTAACCTCCTAACAACAAACAACACTAAACCCCTAACAAGAAAGTACCCTAACCCCGTAACAACAAACAACACTAACCCGGTAACAACAAACAACCATAACCCCCAAACAACAAACAACCCTAACCCCCTTACAACAAACAGCACTAACCCCCTAACAACAAAGAACCCTAAACCCCTAACATCAAACAACACTAACACCCGAACAACAAACAACCCTAACCCCCTAACAACAAACACTAACCCCCAAACAACAAACAACCCTAACCCCTAAAAACCAAAAACACTAACCCACTAACAACAAACAACCCTAACCCCCTAACAATAACCAATCCTAACCCCCGAACAACCAACAACACTAACCCCCTAACCACAATAAACACTAACACCCTAACAACAAAAACCACTAAACCCCAACAAGAAACCACCCTAAACCCCTAACAACAAACAACACTAACCCCCTAACAACAAACAATCCTAACCAAACAACAAACAACCCTAACCCACTAACAACAAACAACACTAACACCCTAAAAACAAACAACCCTAACCCCCTAACAACAAACAACACTAACACCCTAACAACAAACATCCCTAACCCCCTAACAACAAACAACACTACGCCCTAACAACAAACAACCCTAAACCCCTAACATCAAAGAACACTAACACCTAACAACAAACAACCCTAACCCCCTAACAACAAACACTAACCCCCAAACAAAAAACAACACTAACCCCTAAAAACCAAAAACACTAACCCACTAACAACAAACAACCCTAACCCACTAACAACAAACAACCCTAACACCCTAACAACAAACAACACTAACCCCATAATATCAAACAACCCTAAACCCCTAACATCAAACAACACTAACCCCCTAACAACACAAAACACTAACACCCTAACAACAAAAAACACTAACACCCTAACAACAAAAACCACTAAACCCCAACAAGAAACAACCCTGAACCCCTAACAAGAAACACTAACACCCTGAGAACAAACACTAACCCCCTAACAACAATCAACCCTAAACCCCTAACATCAAAGAACACTAACACCCTAACAACAAACCACCCTAACCCCCTAACAACAAACACTAACAACCAAACAACAAACAATCCTAATCCCTAAAATCCAAAAACACTAACCCACTAACAACAAACAACCCTAACCCACTAACAGCAAACAACCCTAACCCGCTAACAACAAACAACCCTAAACCCCTAACATCAAACAACACTAACCCCCTAACAACACAAAACACTAACACCCTAACAACAAACAACACTAACACCCTAACAACAAAAACCACTAAACCCCAACAAGAAACAACCCTAACCCCCTAACAACAAACAACACTAAACCCCTAACAAGAAACTACCCTAACCCCATAACAACAAACAATCCTAACCCCTTAACAACAAACAACCATAACCCCCTAACAACAAACAATCCTAATCCCCGAACAACCAACAACACTAACCCCCTAACCACAGCAAACACTAACACCCTAACAACAAAAACCACTAAACCCCAACAAGAAACAACCCTAAACCCCTAACAACAAACAACACTAAGCCCCTAACAACAAACAACCCTAACCAAACAACAAAAAACCCTCACCCACTAACAACAAAAAACACTAACACCCTAACAACAACCATAACCCCCTAACAACAAACAACACTAACACCCTAACAACAAACAACCCTAACCCCCTAACAACAAACAACACTAACCCCATAACACCAAACAACCCTAAACCCCTAACATCAAACAACACTAACCCCCTAACAACACAAAACACTAACACCCTAACAACAAACAACACTAACACCCTAACAACAAAAACCAATAAACCCCAACAAGAAACAACCCTGAACCCCTATCAATAAAAACTAACCCCCTAACAACAAACAACACTAAACCCCTAACAAGAAACTACCCTAACCCCGTAACAACAAACAACACTAACCCCGTAACAACAAACAACCCTAACCCCCAAACAACAAACAACCCTAACCCCCTAACAACAAACAATCCTAACCCCCGAACAACCAACAACACTAACCCCCTAACCAAAATAAACACTAACACCCTAACAACAAAAACCACTAAACCCCAACAAGAAACAACCCTAAACCTCTAACAACAAACAACACTAACCCCCTAACAACAAACAACCCTAACCAAACAACAAACAACCCTAACCCACTAACAACAAACAACACTAACACCCTAAGAACAAACAACCCTAACCCCCTAACAACAAACAACACTAACACCCTAACAACAAACAACCCTAACCCCCTAACAACAAACAACACTAACCCCCTAACAACAAACAACACTAAACCCCTAACAAGAAACTAACCTAACCCCGTAACAACAAACAACACTAACCCCGTAACAACAAACAACCCTAACCCCCTAACAACAAACAACCCTAACCCCCTAAGAACAAACAACCCTAAACCCCTAACATCAAAGAACAGTAACACCCTATCAACAAACAAAACTAACCCCCTAACAACAAACACTAACCCCCAAGCAACAAACAACCCTAACTCCTAAAAACCAAAAACACTAACCCACTAACAACAAACAACCATAACCAAAATCAACAAACAACCCTAACACCCTAACAACAAAAAACACTAACCCCCTAACAACAAACAACCCTAAACCCCTAACATCAAACAACACTAACCCCCTAACAACACAAAACAATAATACCCAAACAACAAACAACACTAACACCCTAACAACAAAAACCACTAAACACCAACAAGAAACAACCCCAAACCCCTAACAACAAACAACACCACTCCCTAACAACAAACAACCCTAACCAAACAACAAAAAACTCTAACCCACTAACAACAAACAACACTAACACCCTAACAACAAACAATCCTAACCCCCTAACAACAAACAACACTAACACCCTAACAACAAACAACCCTAACCCCCTAAAAACAAACAACACTAACCCCCAACAAGAAACAACCCTAAACCCCTAACATCAAAGAACACTAACACCCTAAGAACAAACAACCCTAACCCCCAACAACAAACACTAACCCCCAAACAACAAACAAACCTAACCCCTAAAAACCAAAAACACTAAACCACTAACAACAAACAACCCTAACCCACTAACAACAAACAACCCTAACATCCTAACAACAAACAACACTAACACCCTCACAACAAACAACACTAACACCCTAACAACAAAAACCACTAAAACCCAACAAGAAAAAACCCTAAACCCCTAATAACAAACACTATCCCCCTAACAACAAACAACACTAAACCCCTAACAAGAAACTACCCTAACCCCATAACAACAAACAACACTAACCTCCTAACAACAAACAACACTAAGCCCCTAACAAAAAAGTACCCTAACCCCGTAACAACAAACAACACTAACCCGGTAACAACAAACAACCATAACCCCCAAACAACAAACAACCCTAACCCCCTTACAACAAACAGCACTAACCCCCTAACAACAAAGAACCCTAAACCCTTAACATCAAACAACACTAACACCCGAACAACAAACAACCCTAACCCCCTAACAACAAACACTAACCCCCAAACAACAAACAACCCTAACCCCTAAAAACCAAAAACACTAACCCACTAACAACAAACAACCCTAACCCCCTAACAATAACCAATCCTAACCCCCGAACAACCAACAACACTAACCCCCTAACCACAATAAACACTAACACCCTAACAACAAAAACCACTAAACCCCAACAAGAAACAACCCTAAACCCCTAACAACAAACAACACTAACCCCCTAACAACAAACAATCCTAACCAAACAACAAACAACCCTAACCCACTAACAACAAACAACACTAACACCCTAAAAACAAACAACCCTAACCCCCTAACAACAAACAACACTAACACCCTAACAACAAACATCCCTAACCCCCTAACAACAAACAACACTACGCCCTAACAACAAACAACCCTAAACCCCTAACATCAAAGAACACTAACACCTAACAACAAACAACCCTAACCCCCTAACAACAAACACTAACCCCCAAACAACAAACAACACTAACCCCTAAAAACCAAAAACACTAACCCACTAACAACAAACAACCCTAACCCACTAACAACAAACAACCCTAACACCCTAACAACAAACAACACTAACCCCATAATATCAAACAACCCTAAACCCCTAACATCAAACAACACTAACCCCCTAACAGCACAAAACACTAACACCCTAACAACAAACAACACTAACACCCTAACAACAAAAACCACTAAACCCCAACAAGAAACAACCCTGAACCCCTAACAACAAACAACACCACTCCCTAACAACAAACAACCCTAACCAAACAGCAAAAAACTCTAACCCACTAACAACAAACAACACTAACACCCTAACAAAAAACAACCCTAACCCACGAACAACAAACAACCCTAAACCACTAACAACAAACAACCCTAACACCCTAACAAGAAACAACACTAACCTCATAACATCAAACAACCCTAAACCCCTAACATCAAACAACACTAACCCACTAACAACACAAAACACTAACACCCTAAGAACAAACAACACTAACACCCTAACAACAAAAACCACTAAACCCCAACAAGAAACAACCCTAAACCCCTAACAAAAAACACTAACCCCCTAACAACAAACAACACTAAACCCCTAACAAGAAACTACCCTAACCCCGTAACAACAAACAACACTAACCCAGTAACAACAAACAACCCTAACACCCAAACAACAAACAACCCTAACCCCCTAAAAACAAACAATCCTAACCCCCGAACAACCAACAACCCTAACCCCCTAACCACAATAAACACTAACACCCGAACAACAAAAACCACTAAACCCCAACAAGAAAGAACCTTAAACCCCTAACAACAAACAACCCTAAACCCCTAACAACAAACAACACTAACACCCTAACAACAAACAACCCTAACACCCTAACAACAAACAACACTAACACCCTAACAACAAACAACCCTAACCCCCTAACAACAAACAACACTAACCCCCTAACATCAAACAACCCTAAACCCCTAACATCAAAGAACACTAACACCCTAACAACAAACAACCCTAACCCCCTAACAACAAACACTAACACCCAAACAACAAACAACACTAACCCCTAGAAACCAAAAACACTAACCCACTAACAACAAACAACCCTAACCCACTAACAACAAACAACCCTAACACCCTAGCAACAAACAACACTAACCCCATAACATCAAACAACCCTAAACCCCTAACATCAAACAACACTAACCCCCTAACAACACAAAACACTAACACCCTAACAACAAACAACACTAACACCCTAACAACAAAAACCACTAAACCCCAACAAGAAACAACCCTAAACCCCTAACAACAAACACTAACCCCCTAACAACAAACAACACTAAACCCCTAACAAGAAACTACCCTAACCCCGTAACAAAAAACAACACTAATCCCGTAACAACAAACAACCCTAACCCCCAAACAACAAACATCCCTAACCCCCTAAGAACAAACAATCCTAACCCCTGAACAACCAACAACACTAACCCCCTAACCACAATAAACACTAACACCCTAACAACAAAAACCACTAAACCCCAACAAGAAACAACCCGAAACCCCTAACAACAAAAAACACTAACCCCCTAACAACAAACAACCCTAACCAAACAACGAACAACCCTAACCCACTAACAACAAACAACACTAACACCCTAACAACAAACAACCCTAACCCCCTAACAACAAACAACACTAACACCCTAACAACAAACAACCCTAACCTCCTAACAACAAACAACACTAACCCCCTAACAAAAAACAACCCTAAACCCCTAACATCAAAGAACACTAACACCCTAACAACAAAAAACCCTAACCCCCTAACAACAAACACTAACCCCCAAACAACAAACAATCCTAACCCCTAAAATCCAAAAACATTAACCCACTAACAACAAACAACCCTAACCCACTAACAACAAAAAACCCTCACACCCCAAAAACAAACAACACTATCCGCCTAACAACAAACAACCCTAAACCCCTAACATCAAACAACACTAACCCCCTAACAACACAAAACACTAACACCCTAACAACAAACAACAGTAACCCCGTAACGACAAACAACACTAACCCCCTAAAAACAAACAACCCTAAACCCCTAACATCAAACAACACTAACCCCCTAACAACACAAAACACTAACACCCTAACAACAAACAACACTAACACCCTAACAACAAAAACCACTAAACCCCAACAAGAAACAACCCTAAACCCCTAACAAAAAACCCTAACCCCCTAACAACAAACAACACTAAACCCCTAACAAGAAACTACCCTAACCCCGTAACAACAAACAACACTAACGCGGTAACAACAAACAACTCTAACCCCCAAACAACAAACAACACTAACCCCCTAACAACAAACAACCCTAACCCCCTAACAACAAACAATCCTAACCCCCGAACAACCAACAACACTAACCCCCTAACCACAATAAACACTAACACCCGAACAACAAAAACCACTAAACTCCAACAAGAAACAACCCTAAACCCCTAACAACAAACAACACTAACCCCCTAACAACAAGCAACCCTAACCAAACAACAAACAAACCTAACCCACTGACAACAAACAACACTAACACCCTAACAACAAACAACCCTAAACCCCTAACAACAAACAACACTAACACCCTAACAAAAAGCAACCCTAACCCCCTAACAACAAACAACACTAACCCCCTAACAACAAACAACCCTAACCAAACAACAAACAACCCTAACCCACTAACAACAAACAACACTAACACCCTAACAGCAAACAAGCCTAACCCCCTAACAGCAAACAACCCTAACACCCTAACAACAAACAACACTAACCCCATAACACCAAACAACCCTAAACCCCTAACATCAAACAACACTAACCCCCTAACAACACAAAACACTAACACCCTAACAACAAACAACACTAACACCCTAACAACAAAAACCACTAAACCCCAACAAGAAACAACCCTAACCCCCTAACAACAAACAACACTAAACCCCTAACAAGAAACTACCCTAACCCCATAACAACAAACAATCCTAACCCCGTAACAACAAACAACCCTAACCCCTAAACAACAAACAACCATAACCCCCTAACAACAAACCCTAACCCCCAAACAACAAACAA
Organism: Elephas maximus indicus; assembly: GCF_024166365.1. Classification (NCBI taxonomy): domain Eukaryota; kingdom Metazoa; phylum Chordata; class Mammalia; order Proboscidea; family Elephantidae; genus Elephas; species Elephas maximus. Next base: position 3,824,073 of record NC_064831.1, read on the forward strand.
CCCTAACCCCTAAAAACCAAAAACACTAACCCACTAACAACAAACAACCCTAAACCACTAACAACAAACAACCCTAACACCCTAACAACAAACAACACTAACACCCTAACAACAAACAACCCTAACCCCCAAACAACAAACAACACTAACCCCCTAACATCAAACAACCCTAAACCCCTAACATCAAGGAACACTAACACCCTAACAACAAACAACCCTAAACCCCTAACAACAAACACTAACACCCAAACAACAAACAACACTAACCCCCTAACATCAAACAACCCTAAACCCCTAACATCAAAGAACACTAACACCCTAACAACAAACAACCCTAAACCCCTAACAACAAACACTAACACCCAAACAACAAACAACACTAACCCCTAGAAACCAATAACACTAACCCACTAACAACAAACAACCCTAACCCACTAACAACAAACAACCCTAACACCCTAGCAACAAACAACACTAACCCCATAACATCAAACAACCCTAAAACCCTAACATCAAACAACACTAACCCCCTAACAACACAAAACACTAACACCCTAAGAACAAACAACTCTAACACCCTAACAACAAAAACCACTAAACCCCAACAAGAAACAACCCTAAACCCCTAACAACAAACACTAACCCCCTAACAACAAACAACACTAAACCCCTAACAAGAAACTACCCTAACCCCGTAACAAAAAACAACACTAATCCCGTAACAACAAACAACCCTAACCCCCAAACAACAAACATCCCTAACCCCCTAAGAACAAACAATCCTAACCCCTGAACAACCAACAACACTAACCCCTAACCACAATAAACACTAACACCCTAACAACAAAAACCACTAAACCCCAACAAGAAACAACCCGAAACCCCTAACAACAAAAAACACTAACCCCCTAACAACAAACAACCCTAACCAAACAACAAACAACCCTAACCCACTAACAACAAACAACACTAACACCCTAACAACAAACAACCCTAACCCCCTAACAACAAACAACACTAACACCCTAACAACAAACAACCCTAACCTCCTAACAACAAACAACACTAACCCCCTAACAAAAAACAACCCTAAACCCCTAACATCAAAGAACACTAACACCCTAACAACAAAAAACCCTAACCCCCTAACAACAAACACTAACCCCCAAACAACAAACAATCCTAACCCCTAAAATCCAAAAACACTAACCCACTAACAACAAACAACCCTAACCCACTAACAACAAAAAACCCTCACACCCCAAAAACAAACAACACTATCCCCCTAACAACAAACAACCCTAAACCCCTAACATCAAACAACACTAACCCCCTAACAACACAAAACACTAACACCCTAACAACAAACAACAGTAACCCCGTAACGACAAACAACACTAACCCCCTAAAAACAAACAACCCTAAACCCCTAACATCAAACAACACTAACCCCCTAACAACACAAAACACTAACACCCTAACAACAAACAACACTAACACCCTAACAACAAAAACCACTAAACCCCAACAAGAAACAACCCTAAACCCCTAACAAAAAACCCTAACCCCCTAACAACAAACAACACTAAACCCCTAACAAGAAACTACCCTAACCCCGTAACAACAAACAACACTAACGCGGTAACAACAAACAACTCTAACCCCGAAACAACAAACAACACTAACCCCCTAACAACAAACAACCCTAACCCCCTAACAACAAACAATCCTAACCCCCGAACAACCAACAACACTAACCCCCTAACCACAATAAACACTAACACCCGAACAACAAAAACCACTAAACTCCAACAAGAAACAACCCTAAACCCCTAACAACAAACAACACTAACCCCCTAACAACAAGCAACCCTAACCAAACAACAAACAAACCTAACCCACTGACAACAAACAACACTAACACCCTAACAACAAACAACCCTAAACCCCTAACAACAAACAACACTAACACCCTAACAAAAAGCAACCCTAACCCCCTAACAACAAACAACACTAACCCCCTAACAACAAACAACCCTAACCAAACAACAAACAACCCTAACCCACTAACAACAAACAACACTAACACCCTAACAACAAACAAGCCTAACCCCCTAACAACAAACAACCCTAACACCCTAACAACAAACAACACTAACCCCATAACACCAAACAACCCTAAACCCCTAACATCAAACAACACTAACCCCCTAACAACACAAAACACTAACACCCTAACAAAAAACAACACTAACACCCTAACAACAAAAACCAATAAACCCCAACAAGAAACAACCCTGAACCCCTATCAATAAACACTAACCCCCTAACAACAAACAACACTAAACCCCTAACAAGAAACTACCCTAACCCCGTAACAACAAACAACACTAACCCCGTAACAACAAACAACCCTAACCCCCAAACAACAAACAACCCTAACCCCCTAACAACAAACAATCCTAACCCCCGAACAACCAACAACACTAACCCCCTAACCAAAATAAACACTAACACCCTAACAACAAAAACCACTAAACCCCAACAAGAAACAACCCTAAACCTCTAACAACAAACAACACTAACCCCCTAACAACAAACAACCCTAACCAAACAACAAACAACCCTAACCCACTAACAACAAACAACACTAACACCCTAAGAACAAACAACCCTAACCCCCTAACAACAAACAACACTAACACCCTAACAACAAACAACCCTAACCCCCTAACAACAAACAACACTAACCCCCTAACAACAAACAACACTAAACCCCTAACAAGAAACTAACCTAACCCCGTAACAACAAACAACACTAACCCCGTAACAACAAACAACCCTAACCCCCTAACAACAAACAACCCTAACCCCCTAAGAACAAACAACCCTAAACCCCTAACATCAAAGAACAGTAACACCCTATCAACAAACAAAACTAACCCCCTAACAACAAACACTAACCCCCAAGCAACAAACAACCCTAACTCCTAAAAACCAAAAACACTAACCCACTAACAACAAACAACCATAACCAAAATCAACAAACAACCCTAACACCCTAACAACAAAAAACACTAACCCCCTAACAACAAACAACCCTAAACCCCTAACATCAAACAACACTAACCCCCTAACAACACAAAACACTAATACCCAAACAACAAACAACACTAACACCCTAACAACAAAAACCACTAAACACCAACAAGAAACAACCCCAAACCCCTAACAACAAACAACACCACTCCCTAACAACAAACAACCCTAACCAAACAACAAAAAACACTAACCCACTAACAACAAACAACACTAACACCCTAACAACAAACAATCCTAACCCCCTAACAACAAACAACACTAACACCCTAACAACAAACAACCCTAACCCCCTAACAACAAACAACACTAACCCCCAACAAGAAACAACCCTAAACCCCTAACATCAAAGAACACTAACACCCTAAGAACAAACAACCCTAACCCCCAACAACAAACACTAACCCCCAAACAACAAACAAACCTAACCCCTAAAAACCAAAAACACTAAACCACTAACAACAAACAACCCTAACCCACTAACAACAAACAACCCTAACATCCTAACAACAAACAACACTAACACCCTCACAACAAACAACACTAACACCCTAACAACAAAAACCACTAAAACCCAACAAGAAAAAACCCTAAACCCCTAATAACAAACACTATCCCCCTAACAACAAACAACACTAAACCCCTAACAAGAAACTACCCTAACCCCATAACAACAAACAACACTAACCTCCTAACAACAAACAACACTAAAACCCTAACAAAAAAGTACCCTAACCCCGTAACAACAAACAACACTAACCCGGTAACAACAAACAACCATAACCCCCAAACAACAAACAACCCTAACCCCCTTACAACAAACAGCACTAACCCCCTAACAACAAAGAACCCTAAACCCTTAACATCAAACAACACTAACACCCGAACAACAAACAACCCTAACCCCCTAACAACAAACACTAACCCCCAAACAACAAACAACCCTAACCCCTAAAAACCAAAAACACTAACCCACTAACAACAAACAACCCTAACCCCCTAACAATAACCAATCCTAACCCCCGAACAACCAACAACACTAACCCCCTAACCACAATAAACACTAACACCCTAACAACAAAAACCACTAAACCCCAACAAGAAACAACCCTAAACCCCTAACAACAAACAACACTAACCCCCTAACAACAAACAATCCTAACCAAACAACAAACAACCCTAACCCACTAACAACAAACAACACTAACACCCTAAAAACAAACAACGCTAACCCCCTAACAACAAACAACACTAACACCCTAACAACAAACATCCCTAACCCCCTAACAACAAACAACACTACGCCCTAACAACAAACAACCCTAAACCCCTAACATCAAAGAACACTAACACCTAACAACAAACAACCCTAACCCCCTAACAACAAACACTAACCCCCAAACAACAAACAACACTAACCCCTAAAAACCAAAAACACTAACCCACTAACAACAAACAACCCTAACCCACTAACAACAAACAACCCTAACACCCTAACAACAAACAACACTAACCCCATAATATCAAACAACCCTAAACCCCTAACATCAAACAACACTAACCCCCTAACAACACAAAACACTAACACCCTAACAACAAACAACACTAACACCCTAACAACAAAAACCACTAAACCCCAACAAGAAACAACCCTGAACCCCTAACAATAAACACTAACACCCTAAGAACAAACAACACTAACCCCCTAACAACAATCAACCCTAAACCCCTAACATCAAAGAACACTAACACCCTAACAACAAACCACCCTAACCCCCTAACAACAAACACTAACAACCAAACAACAAACAATCCTAACCCCTAAAATCCAAAAACACTAACCCACTAACAACAAACAACCCTAACCCACTAACAGCAAACAACCCTAACCCGCTAACAACAAACAACCCTAAACCCCTAACATCAAACAACACTAACCCCCTAACAACACAAAATACTAACACCCTAACAACAAACAACACTAACACCCTAACAACAAAAACCACTAAACCCCAACAAGAAACAACCCTAACCCCCTAACAACAAACAACACTAAACCCCTAACAAGAAACTACCCTAACCCCATAACAACAAACAATCCTAACCCCGTAACAACAAACAACCCTAACCCCTAAACAACAAACAACCATAACCCCCTAACAACAAACAATCCTAACCCCCGAACAACCAACAACACTAACCCCCTAACCACAGCAAACACTAACACCCTAACAACAAAAACCACTAAACCCCAACAAGAAACAACCATAAACCCCTAACAACAAACAACACTAACCCCCTAACAACAAAAAACCCTAACCAAACAACAAAAAACCCTCAACCACTAACAACAAAAAACACTAACACCCTAACAACAAACAACCATAACCCCCTAACAACAAACAACACTAACACCCTAACAACAAACAACCCTAACCCCCTAACAACAAACACTAACCCCCAAACAACAAACAACCCTAACCCCTAAAAACCAAAAACACTAACCCACTAACAACAAACAACCCTAAACCACTAACAACAAACAACCCTAACACCCTAACAACAAACAACACTAACCCCCTAACAACAAACAACCCTAAACCCCTAACAACAAACAACACTAACCCCCTAACAACACAAAACACTAACACCCTAACAACAAACAACACTAACACCCTAACAACAAAAACCACTAAACCCCAACAAGAAACAACCCTAAACCCCTAACAACAAACACTAACCCTCTAACAACAAACAACACTAAACCCCTAACAAGAAACTACCCTAACCCCGTAACAACAAACAACACTAACCCCGTAACAACAAACAATCCTAACCCCCAAACAACAAACAACCCTAAACCCCAAACAACAAACAACTCTAACCCCCTAACAACCAACAACACTAACCCCCTAACCACAATAAACACTAACACCCTAACAACAAAAACCACTAAACCCCAACAAGAAACAACCCTAAACCCCTAACAACAAACAACACTAACCCCCTAACAACAAACAACCCTGACCAAACAACAAAAAACCCTAACCCACTAACAACAAACAACACTAACACCCTAACAACAAACAACCCTAACTCCCTAACAACAAACAACACTAACACCCTAACAACAAACAACCCTATCCACCTAAAAAAAACAACACTAACCCCCTAACAACAAACAACCCTAAACCCCTAACATCAGAGAACACTAACACCCTAACAACAAACAACCCTAACCCCCTAACAACAAACACTAACCCCCAAGCAACAAAAAACCCTAACTCCTAAAAACCAAAAACACTAACCCACTAACAGCAAACAACCCTAACCCACAATCAACAAACAACCCTAACACCCGAACAACAAAAAACACTAACCCCCTAACAACAAACAACCCTAAACCCCTAACATCTAACAACACTAACCCACTAACAACACAAGACACTAACACCCTAACAACAAACAACACTAACACCCTAACAACAAAAACCACTAAACCCCAACAAGAAACAACCCTAAACCCCTAACAACAAACAACACCACTCCCTAACAACAAACAACCCTAACCAAACAGCAAAAAACTCTAACCCACTAACAACAAACAACACTAACACCCTAACAAAAAACAACCCTAACCCACGAACAACAAACAACCCTAAACCACTAACAACAAACAACCCTAACACCCTAACAAGAAACAACACTAACCTCATAACATCAAACAACCCTAAACCCCTAACATCAAACAACACTAACGCACTAACAACACAAAACACTAACACCCTAAGAACAAACAACACTAACACCCTAACAACAAAAACCACTAAACCCCAACAAGAAACAACCCTAAACCCCTAACAAAAAACACTAACCCCCTAACAACAAACAACACTAAACCCCTAACAAGAAACTACCCTAACCCCGTAACAACAAACAACACTAACCCGGTAACAACAAACAACCCTAACACCCTAACAACAAACAACACTAACACCCTAACAACAAACAACCCTAACCCCCTAACAACAAACCCTAACCCCCAAACAACAAAGAACCCTAACCCCTAAAAACCAAAAACACTAACCCACTAACAACAAACAACCCCAAACCACTAACAACAAACAACCCTAACACCCTAACAACAAACAACACTAACACCCTAACAACAAACAACCCTAACCCCCTAACAACAAACAACACTAACCCCCTAACATCAAACAACCCTAAACCCCTAACATCAAAGAACACTAACACCCTAACAACAAACAACCCTAAACCCCTAACAACAAACACTAACACCCAAACAACAAACAACACTAAAACCCTAACAACAAACAACCCTAACCCCCTAACAACAAACAATCCTAACCCCCGAACAACCAACAACACTAACCCCCTAACCACAATAAACACTAACACCCGAACAACAAAAACCACTAAACTCCAACAAGAAACAACCCTAAACCCCTAACAACAAACAACACTAACCCCCTAACAACAAGCAACCCTAAACCCCTAACAACAAACAACACTAACCCCCTAACAACAAGCAACCCTAACCAAACAACAAACAAACCTAACCCACTGACAACAAACAACACTAACACCCTAACAACAAACAACCCTAAACCCCTAACAACAAACAACACTAACACCCTAACAAAAAGCAACCCTAACCCCCTAACAACAAACAAGACTAACCCCCTAACAACAAACAACCCTAACCAAACAACAAACAACCCTAACCCACTAACAACAAACAACACTAACACCCTAACAACAAACAAACCTAACCCCCTAACAACAAACAACCCTAACACCCTAACAACAAACAACACTAACCCCATAACACCAAACAACCCTAAACCCCTAACATCAAACAACACTAACCCCCTAACAACACAAAACACTAACACCCTAACAAAAAACAACACTAACACCCTAACAACAAAAACCAATAAACCCCAACAAGAAACAACCCTGAACCCCTATCAATAAACACTAACCCCCTAACAACAAACAACACTAAACCCCTAACAAGAAACTACCCTAACCCCGTAACAACAAACAACACTAACCCCGTAACAACAAACAACCCTAACCCCCAAACAACAAACAACCCTAACCCCCTAACAACAAACAATCCTAACCCCCGAACAACCAACAACACTAACCCCCTAACCAAAATAAACACTAACACCCTAACAACAAAAACCACTAAACCCCAACAAGAAACAACCCTAAACCTCTAACAACAAACAACACTAACCCCCTAACAACAAACAACCCTAACCAAACAACAAACAACCCTAACCCACTAACAACAAACAACACTAACACCCTAAGAACAAACAACCCTAACCCCCTAACAACAAACAACACTAACACCCTAACAACAAACAACCCTAACCCCCTAACAACAAACAACACTAACCCCCTAACAACAAACAACACTAAACCCCTAACAAGAAACTAACCTAACCCCGTAACAACAAACAACACTAACCCCGTAACAACAAACAACCCTAACCCCCTAACAACAAACAACCCTAACCCCCTAAGAACAAACAACCCTAAACCCCTAACATCAAAGAACAGTAACACCCTATCAACAAACAAAACTAACCCCCTAACAACAAACACTAACCCCCAAGCAACAAACAACCCTAACTCCTAAAAACCAAAAACACTAACCCACTAACAACAAACAACCATAACCAAAATCAACAAACAACCCTAACACCCTAACAACAAAAAACACTAACCCCCTAACAACAAACAACCCTAAACCCCTAACATCAAACAACACTAACCCCCTAACAACACAAAACACTAATACCCAAACAACAAACAACACTAACACCCTAACAACAAAAACCACTAAACACCAACAAGAAACAACCCCAAACCCCTAACAACAAACAACACCACTCCCTAACAACAAACAACCCTAACCAAACAACAAAAAACACTAACCCACTAACAACAAACAACACTAACACCCTAACAACAAACAATCCTAACCCCCTAACAACAAACAACACTAACACCCTAACAACAAACAACCCTAACCCCCTAACAACAAACAACACTAACCCCCAACAAGAAACAACCCTAAACCCCTAACATCAAAGAACACTAACACCCTAAGAACAAACAACCCTAACCCCCAACAACAAACACTAACCCCCAAACAACAAACAAACCTAACCCCTAAAAACCAAAAACACTAAACCACTAACAACAAACAACCCTAACCCACTAACAACAAACAACCCTAACATCCTAACAACAAACAACACTAACACCCTCACAACAAACAACACTAACACCCTAACAACAAAAACCACTAAAACCCAACAAGAAAAAACCCTAAACCCCTAATAACAAACACTATCCCCCTAACAACAAACAACACTAAACCCCTAACAAGAAACTACCCTAACCCCATAACAACAAACAACACTAACCTCCTAACAACAAACAACACTAAAACCCTAACAAAAAAGTACCCTAACCCCGTAACAACAAACAACACTAACCCGGTAACAACAAACAACCATAACCCCCAAACAACAAACAACCCTAACCCCCTTACAACAAACAGCACTAACCCCCTAACAACAAAGAACCCTAAACCCTTAACATCAAACAACACTAACACCCGAACAACAAACAACCCTAACCCCCTAACAACAAACACTAACCCCCAAACAACAAACAACCCTAACCCCTAAAAACCAAAAACACTAACCCACTAACAACAAACAACCCTAACCCCCTAACAATAACCAATCCTAACCCCCGAACAACCAACAACACTAACCCCCTAACCACAATAAACACTAACACCCTAACAACAAAAACCACTAAACCCCAACAAGAAACAACCCTAAACCCCTAACAACAAACAACACTAACCCCCTAACAACAAACAATCCTAACCAAACAACAAACAACCCTAACCCACTAACAACAAACAACACTAACACCCTAAAAACAAACAACGCTAACCCCCTAACAACAAACAACACTAACACCCTAACAACAAACATCCCTAACCCCCTAACAACAAACAACACTACGCCCTAACAACAAACAACCCTAAACCCCTAACATCAAAGAACACTAACACCTAACAACAAACAACCCTAACCCCCTAACAACAAACACTAACCCCCAAACAACAAACAACACTAACCCCTAAAAACCAAAAACACTAACCCACTAACAACAAACAACCCTAACCCACTAACAACAAACAACCCTAACACCCTAACAACAAACAACACTAACCCCATAATATCAAACAACCCTAAACCCCTAACATCAAACAACACTAACCCCCTAACAACACAAAACACTAACACCCTAACAACAAACAACACTAACACCCTAACAACAAAAACCACTAAACCCCAACAAGAAACAACCCTGAACCCCTAACAATAAACACTAACACCCTAAGAACAAACAACACTAACCCCCTAACAACAATCAACCCTAAACCCCTAACATCAAAGAACACTAACACCCTAACAACAAACCACCCTAACCCCCTAACAACAAACACTAACAACCAAACAACAAACAATCCTAACCCCTAAAATCCAAAAACACTAACCCACTAACAACAAACAACCCTAACCCACTAACAGCAAACAACCCTAACCCGCTAACAACAAACAACCCTAAACCCCTAACATCAAACAACACTAACCCCCTAACAACACAAAATACTAACACCCTAACAACAAACAACACTAACACCCTAACAACAAAAACCACTAAACCCCAACAAGAAACAACCCTAACCCCCTAACAACAAACAACACTAAACCCCTAACAAGAAACTACCCTAACCCCATAACAACAAACAATCCTAACCCCGTAACAACAAACAACCCTAACCCCTAAACAACAAACAACCATAACCCCCTAACAACAAACAATCCTAACCCCCGAACAACCAACAACACTAACCCCCTAACCACAGCAAACACTAACACCCTAACAACAAAAACCACTAAACCCCAACAAGAAACAACCATAAACCCCTAACAACAAACAACACTAACCCCCTAACAACAAAAAACCCTAACCAAACAACAAAAAACCCTCAACCACTAACAACAAAAAACACTAACACCCTAACAACAAACAACCATAACCCCCTAACAACAAACAACACTAACACCCTAACAACAAACAACCCTAACCCCCTAACAACAAACACTAACCCCCAAACAACAAACAACCCTAACCCCTAAAAACCAAAAACACTAACCCACTAACAACAAACAACCCTAAACCACTAACAACAAACAACCCTAACACCCTAACAACAAACAACACTAACCCCCTAACAACAAACAACCCTAAACCCCTAACAACAAACAACACTAACCCCCTAACAACACAAAACACTAACACCCTAACAACAAACAACACTAACACCCTAACAACAAAAACCACTAAACCCCAACAAGAAACAACCCTAAACCCCTAACAACAAACACTAACCCCCTAACAACAAACAACACTAAACCCCTAACAAGAAACTACCCTAACCCCGTAACAACAAACAACACTAACCCCGTAACAACAAACAATCCTAACCCCCAAACAACAAACAACCCTAAACCCCAAACAACAAACAACTCTAACCCCCTAACAACCAACAACACTAACCCCCTAACCACAATAAACACTAACACCCTAACAACAAAAACCACTAAACCCCAACAAGAAACAACCCTAAACCCCTAACAACAAACAACACTAACCCCCTAACAACAAACAACCCTGACCAAACAACAAAAAACCCTAACCCACTAACAACAAACAACACTAACACCCTAACAACAAACAACCCTAACTCCCTAACAACAAACAACACTAACACCCTAACAACAAACAACCCTATCCACCTAAAAAAAACAACACTAACCCCCTAACAACAAACAACCCTAAACCCCTAACATCAGAGAACACTAACACCCTAACAACAAACAACCCTAACCCCCTAACAACAAACACTAACCCCCAAGCAACAAAAAACCCTAACTCCTAAAAACCAAAAACACTAACCCACTAACAGCAAACAACCCTAACCCACAATCAACAAACAACCCTAACACCCGAACAACAAAAAACACTAACCCCCTAACAACAAACAACCCTAAACCCCTAACATCTACCAACACTAACCCACTAACAACACAAGACACTAACACCCTAACAACAAACAACACTAACACCCTAACAACAAAAACCACTAAACCCCAACAAGAAACAACCCTAAACCCCTAACAACAAACAACACCACTCCCTAACAACAAACAACCCTAACCAAACAGCAAAAAACTCTAACCCACTAACAACAAACAACACTAACACCCTAACAAAAAACAACCCTAACCCACGAACAACAAACAACCCTAAACCACTAACAACAAACAACCCTAACACCCTAACAAGAAACAACACTAACCTCATAACATCAAACAACCCTAAACCCCTAACATCAAACAACACTAACGCACTAACAACACAAAACACTAACACCCTAAGAACAAACAACACTAACACCCTAACAACAAAAACCACTAAACCCCAACAAGAAACAACCCTAAACCCCTAACAAAAAACACTAACCCCCTAACAACAAACAACACTAAACCCCTAACAAGAAACTACCCTAACCCCGTAACAACAAACAACACTAACCCGGTAACAACAAACAACCCTAACACCCTAACAACAAACAACACTAACACCCTAACAACAAACAACCCTAACCCCCTAACAACAAACCCTAACCCCCAAACAACAAAGAACCCTAACCCCTAAAAACCAAAAACACTAACCCACTAACAACAAACAACCCCAAACCACTAACAACAAACAACCCTAACACCCTAACAACAAACAACACTAACACCCTAACAACAAACAACCCTAACCCCCTAACAACAAACAACACTAACCCCCTAACATCAAACAACCCTAAACCCCTAACATCAAAGAACACTAACACCCTAACAACAAACAACCCTAAACCCCTAACAACAAACACTAACACCCAAACAACAAACAACACTAACCCCCTAACAACAAACAACCCTAACCCCCTAACAACAAACAATCCTAACCCCCGAACAACCAACAACACTAACCCCCTAACCACAATAAACACTAACACCCGAACAACAAAAACCACTAAACTCCAACAAGAAACAACCCTAAACCCCTAACAACAAACAACACTAACCCCCTAACAACAAGCAACCCTAAACCCCTAACAACAAACAACACTAACCCCCTAACAACAAGCAACCCTAACCAAACAACAAACAAACCTAACCCACTGACAACAAACAACACTAACACCCTAACAACAAACAACCCTAAACCCCTAACAACAAACAACACTAACACCCTAACAAAAAGCAACCCTAACCCCCTAACAACAAACAAGACTAACCCCCTAACAACAAACAACCCTAACCAAACAACAAACAACCCTAACCCACTAACAACAAACAACACTAACACCCTAACAACAAACAAACCTAACCCCCTAACAACAAACAACCCTAACACCCTAACAACAAACAACACTAACCCCATAACACCAAACAACCCTAAACCCCTAACATCAAACAACACTAACCCCCTAACAACACAAAACACTAACACCCTAACAACAAACAACACTAACACCCTAACAACAAAAACCAATAAACCCCAACAAGAAACAACCCTGAACCCCTGTCAATAAACACTAACCCCCTAACAACAAACAACACTAAACCCCTAACAAGAAACTACCCTAACCCCGTAACAACAAACAACACTAACCCCGTAACAACAAACAACCCTAACCCCCAAACAACAAACAACCCTAACCCCCTAACAACAAACAATCCTAACCCCCGAACAACCAACAACACTAACCCCCTAACCAAAATAAACACTAACACCCTAACAACAAAAACCACTAAACCCCAACAAGAAACAACCCTAAACCTCTAACAACAAACAACACTAACCAAACAACAAACAACCCTAACCCACTAACAACAAACAACACTAACACCCTAAGAACAAACAACCCTAACCCCCTAACAACAAACAACACTAACACCCTAAAAACAAACAACCCTAACCCCCTAACAACAAACAACACTAACCCCCTAACAACAAACAACACTAAACCCCTAACAAGAAACTAACCTAACCCCGTAACAACAAACAACACTAACCCCGTAACAACAAACAACCCTAACCCCCTAACAACAAACAACCCTAACCCCCTAAGAACAAACAACCCTAAACCCCTAACATCAAAGAACAGTAACACCCTATCAACAAACAAAACTAACCCCCTAACAACAAACACTAACCCCCAAGCAACAAACAACCCTAACTCCTAAAAACCAAAAACACTAACCCACTAACAACAAACAACCATAACCAAAATCAACAAACAACCCTAACACCCTAACAACAAAAAACACTAACCCCCTAACAACAAACAACCCTAAACCCCTAACATCAAACAACACTAACCCCCTAACAACACAAAACACTAATACCCAAACAACAAACAACGCTAACACCCTAACAACAAAAACCACTAAACACCAACAAGAAACAACCCCAAACCCCTAACAACAAACAACACCACTCCCTAACAACAAACAACCCTAACCAAACAACAAAAAACACTAACCCCCTAACAACAAACAACACTAACCCCCAACAAGAAACAACCCTAAACCCCTAACATCAAAGAACACTAACACCCTAAGAACAAACAACCCTAACCCCCAACAACAAACACTAACCCCCAAACAACAAACAAACCTAACCCCTAAAAACCAAAAACACTAAACCACTAACAACAAACAACCCTAACCCACTAACAACAAACAACCCTAACATCCTAACAACAAACAACACTAACACCCTCACAACAAACAACACTAACACCCTAACAACAAACAATCCTAACCCCCTAACAACAAACAACACTAACACCCTAACAACAAACAACCCTAACCCCCTAACAACAAACAACACTAACCCCCAACAACAAACAACCCTAAACCCCTAACATCAACGAACACTAACAACCTAAGAACAAACAACCCTAACCCCCAACAACAAACACTAACCCCCAAACAACAAACAAACCTAACCCCTAAAAACCAAAAACACTAAACCACTAACAACAAACAACCCTAACCCACTAACAACAAACAACCCTAACATCCTAACAACAAACAACACTAACACCCTCACAACAAACAACACTAACACCCTAACAACAAAAACCACTAAAACCCAACAAGAAAAAACCCTAAACCCCTAATAACAAACACTATCCCCCTAACAACAAACAACACTAAACCCCTAACAAGAAACTACCCTAACCCCATAACAACAAACAACACTAACCTCCTAACAACAAACAACACTAAACCCCTAACAAGAAAGTACCCTAACCCCGTAACAACAAACAACACTAACCCGGTAACAACAAACAACCATAACCCCCAAACAACAAACAACCCTAACCCCCTTACAAC
This sequence comes from Elephas maximus indicus, assembly GCF_024166365.1. Lineage (NCBI taxonomy): Eukaryota > Metazoa > Chordata > Mammalia > Proboscidea > Elephantidae > Elephas > Elephas maximus. The sequence goes on from NC_064831.1 coordinate 3,839,771, forward strand.
AAACAGCACTAACCCCCTAACAACAAAGAACCCTAAACCCCTAACATCAAACAACACTAACACCCGAACAACAAACAACCCTAACCCCCTAACAACAAACACTAACCCCCAAACAACAAACAACCCTAACCCCTAAAAACCAAAAACACTAACCCACTAACAACAAACAACCCTAACCCCCTAACAATAACCAATCCTAACCCCCGAACAACCAACAACACTAACCCCCTAACCACAATAAACACTAACACCCTAACAACAAAAACCACTAAACCCCAACAAGAAACCACCCTAAACCCCTAACAACAAACAACACTAAACCCCTAACAACAAACAATCCTAACCAAACAACAAACAACCCTAACCCACTAACAACAAACAACACTAACACCCTAAAAACAAACAACCCTAACCCCCTAACAACAAACAACACTAACACCCTAACAACAAACATCCCTAACCCCCTAACAACAAACAACACTACGCCCTAACAACAAACAACCCTAAACCCCTAACATCAAAGAACACTAACACCTAACAACAAACAACCCTAACCCCCTAACAACAAACACTAACCCCCAAACAAAAAACAACACTAACCCCTAAAAACCAAAAACACTAACCCACTAACAACAAACAACCCTAACCCACTAACAACAAACAACCCTAACACCCTAACAACAAACAACACTAACCCCATAATATCAAACAACCCTAAACCCCTAACATCAAACAACACTAACCCCCTAACAACACAAAACACTAACACCCTAACAACAAACAACACTAACACCCTAACAACAAAAACCACTAAACCCCAACAAGAAACAACCCTGAACCCCTAACAAGAAACACTAACACCCTGAGAACAAACACTAACCCCCTAACAACAATCAACCCTAAACCCCTAACATCAAAGAACACTAACACCCTAACAACAAACCACCCTAACCCCCTAACAACAAACACTAACAACCAAACAACAAACAATCCTAATCCCTAAAATCCAAAAACACTAACCCACTAACAACAAACAACCCTAACCCACTAACAGCAAACAACCCTAACCCGCTAACAACAAACAACCCTAAACCCCTAACATCAAACAACACTAACCCCCTAACAACACAAAACACTAACACCCTAACAACAAACAACACTAACACCCTAACAACAAAAACCACTAAACCCCAACAAGAAACAACCCTAACCCCCTAACAACAAACAACACTAAACCCCTAACAAGAAACTACCCTAACCCCATAACAACAAACAATCCTAACCCCTTAACAACAAACAACCATAACCCCCTAACAACAAACAATCCTATTCCCCGAACAACCAACAACACTAACCCCCTAACCACAGCAAACACTAACACCCTAACAACAAAAACCACTAAACCCCAACAAGAAACAACCCTAAACCCCTAACAACAAACAACACTAAGCCCCTAACAACAAACAACCCTAACCAAACAACAAAAAACCCTCACCCACTAACAACAAAAAACACTAACACCCTAACAACAACCATAACCCCCTAACAACAAACAACACTAACACCCTAACAACAAACAACCCTAACCCCCTAACAACAAACAACACTAACCCCATAACACCAAACAACCCTAAACCCCTAACATCAAACAACACTAACCCCCTAACAACACAAAACACTAACACCCTAACAACAAACAACACTAACACCCTAACAACAAAAACCAATAAACCCCAACAAGAAACAACCCTGAACCCCTATCAATAAAAACTAACCCCCTAACAACAAACAACACTAAACCCCTAACAAGAAACTACCCTAACCCCGTAACAACAAACAACACTAACCCCGTAACAACAAACAACCCTAACCCCCAAACAACAAACAACCCTAACCCCCTAACAACAAACAATCCTAACCCCCGAACAACCAACAACACTAACCCCCTAACCAAAATAAACACTAACACCCTAACAACAAAAACCACTAAACCCCAACAAGAAACAACCCTAAACTTCTAACAACAAACAACACTAACCCCCTAACAACAAACAACCCTAACCAAACAACAAACAACCCTAACCCACTAACAACAAACAACACTAACACCCTAAGAACAAACAACCCTAACCCCCTAACAACAAACAACACTAACACCCTAACAACAAACAACCCTAACCCCCTAACAACAAACAACACTAACCCCCTAACAACAAACAACACTAAACCCCTAACAAGAAACTAACCTAACCCCGTAACAACAAACAACACTAACCCCGTAACAACAAACAACCCTAACCCCCTAACAACAAACAACCCTAACCCCCTAAGAACAAACAACCCTAAACCCCTAACATCAAAGAACAGTAACACCCTATCAACAAACAAAACTAACCCCCTAACAACAAACACTAACCCCCAAGCAACAAACAACCCTAACTCCTAAAAACCAAAAACACTAACCCACTAACAACAAACAACCATAACCAAAATCAACAAACAACCCTAACACCCTAACAACAAAAAACACTAACCCCCTAACAACAAACAACCCTAAACCCCTAACATCAAACAACACTAACCCCCTAACAACACAAAACAATAATACCCAAACAACAAACAACACTAACACCCTAACAACAAAAACCACTAAACACCAACAAGAAACAACCCCAAACCCCTAACAACAAACAACACCACTCCCTAACAACAAACAACCCTAACCAAACAACAAAAAACTCTAACCCACTAACAACAAACAACACTAACACCCTAACAACAAACAATCCTAACCCCCTAACAACAAACAACACTAACACCCTAACAACAAACAACCCTAACCCCCTAAAAACAAACAACACTAACCCCCAACAAGAAACAACCCTAAACCCCTAACATCAAAGAACACTAACACCCTAAGAACAAACAACCCTAACCCCCAACAACAAACACTAACCCCCAAACAACAAACAAACCTAACCCCTAAAAACCAAAAACACTAAACCACTAACAACAAACAACCCTAACCCACTAACAACAAACAACCCTAACATCCTAACAACAAACAACACTAACACCCTCACAACAAACAACACTAACACCCTAACAACAAAAACCACTAAAACCCAACAAGAAAAAACCCTAAACCCCTAATAACAAACACTATCCCCCTAACAACAAACAACACTAAACCCCTAACAAGAAACTACCCTAACCCCATAACAACAAACAACACTAACCTCCTAACAACAAACAACACTAAGCCCCTAACAAAAAAGTACCCTAACCCCGTAACAACAAACAACACTAACCCGGTAACAACAAACAACCATAACCCCCAAACAACAAACAACCCTAACCCCCTTACAACAAACAGCACTAACCCCCTAACAACAAAGAACCCTAAACCCTTAACATCAAACAACACTAACACCCGAACAACAAACAACCCTAACCCCCTAACAACAAACACTAACCCCCAAACAACAAACAACCCTAACCCCTAAAAACCAAAAACACTAACCCACTAACAACAAACAACCCTAACCCCCTAACAATAACGAATCCTAACCCCCGAACAACCAACAACACTAACCCCCTAACCACAATAAACACTAACACCCTAACAACAAAAACCACTAAACCCCAACAAGAAACAACCCTAAACCCCTAACAACAAACAACACTAACCCCCTAACAACAAACAATCCTAACCAAACAACAAACAACCCTAACCCACTAACAACAAACAACACTAACACCCTAAAAACAAACAACCCTAACCCCCTAACAACAAACAACACTAACACCCTAACAACAAACATCCCTAACCCCCTAACAACAAACAACACTACGCCCTAACAACAAACAACCCTAAACCCCTAACATCAAAGAACACTAACACCTAACAACAAACAACCCTAACCCCCTAACAACAAACACTAACCCCCAAACAACAAACAACACTAACCCCTAAAAACCAAAAACACTAACCCACTAACAACAAACAACCCTAACCCACTAACAACAAACAACCCTAACACCCTAACAACAAACAACACTAACCCCATAATATCAAACAACCCTAAACCCCTAACATCAAACAACACTAACCCCCTAACAGCACAAAACACTAACACCCTAACAACAAACAACACTAACACCCTAAAAACAAACAACCCTAAACTCCTAACAACAAACAACACTAACACCCTAACAAAAAGCAACCCTAACCCCCTAACAACAAACAACACTAACCCCCTAACAACAAACAACCCTAACCAAACAACAAACAACCCTAACCCACTAACAACAAACAACACTAACACCCTAACAACAAACAACCCTAACCCCCTAAGAATAAACAACCCTAAACCCCTAACATCAAAGAACACTAACACCCTATCAACAAACAAAACTAACCGCCTAACAACAAACACTAACCCCCAAGCAACAAACAACCCTAACCCCTAAAAACCAAAAACACTAACCCACTAACAACAAACAACCCTAACCCACTAACACCAAACAAACCTAACACCCTAACAACAAACACTAACCCCCTAACAGCAAACAACCCTAAACCCCTAACATCAAAGAACACTAACACCCTAAAAACAAAAAACCCTAACCCCCTAACAACAACCACTAACCCCCAAACAACAAACAACCCTAACCCCTAAAAACCAAAAACACTAACCCACTAACAACAAACAACCCTAACCCACTAACAACAAACAACCCTAACTCCCTAACAACAAACAACACTAACCCCCTAACAACAAAAAACCCTAAACCCCTAACATCAAACAACACTAACCCCCTAACAACACAAAACACTAACACCCTAACAACAAACAACACTAACCCCGTAACAACAAAGAACCCTAACCCCCTAAAAACAAACAACCCTTAACCCCTAACATCAAACAACACTATCCCCCTAACGACACAAAACACTAACACCCTAACAACAAACAACACTAACACCCTAACAACAAAAACCACTAAACCCCAACAAGAAACAACCCTAAATCCCTAACAACAAACACTAACCACCTAACAACAAACAACACTGAACCCCTAACAAGAAACTACCCTAACCCCGTAACAACAAACAACACTAACCCGTAACAACAAACAACCCTAACCCCCAAACAACAAAAAACCCAAACCCCCAAACAACAAACAACCCTAACCCCTTAACAACAAACAATCCTAACCCCCCAAACAACCAACAACACTAACCCCCTAACCACAATAAACACTAACACCCTAACAACAAAAACCACTAAACCCCAACAAGAAACAACCCTAAACCCCTAACAACAAACACTAACCCCCTAACAACAAACAAGACTGAACCCCTAACAAGAAAATACTCTAACCCCGTAACAACAAACAACACTAACCCCGTAACAACAAACAACCCTAACCCCCAAACAACAAACAACCCTAAACCCCTAACAACAAACAATCCTAACCCCCGAACAACCAACAACACTAACCCCCTAACCACAATAAACACTAACACCCTAACAACAAAAACCACTAAACCCCAACAAGAAACAACCCTAAACCCGTAGCAACAAACAACACTAACGCCTAACAACAAACAACCCTAACCAAACAACAAACAACCCTAACCCCTGAAAACAAACAACCCTAACCCCTAACAACAAACAACCCTAACCAAACAACAAAAAACCCTAACCGACTAACAACAAACAACACTAAATCCCTAACAAGAAACAACAGTAGCCCCCTAAGAAGAAACAACACTATCCCCCTAACAAGAAACAACACTAACCCCCTGACAAGAAACAACAGTAACACCCTAACAACAACCAACCCTAACCCCCTAAGAACAACACTAAGCCCTAAGAACAAACAACACTAACCCCCAACAACGAATACCAACCCCTAACAACACAAAACCTAACCCCTTATCAACAAACAACCCTAACCCACTAACAAAAAACAACACTAACACCCTAACAACAAACAACCCTAAACCCCTAACAGCAAACAACACTAACCCCCGAACAACAAACAAACCTAACCCCTAAAAACCAAAAACAGTAACCCACTAACAACAAACAACCCTAACCCCCAACAACAAACAACCCTAACCCCCTAACAACAAACAACCCTAACCCCCTAACAACAAACAACACTAAACCCCAACAAGAAACACCCCTAAACCCCTAACAACAAACACTAACCCCCTAAAAACAAACAACACTAAACCCCTAACAAGAAACTAACCTAACCCCTAACAACAATCAACACTAACCCCCTAACAACAAACAACTCTAACCAAACAACAAACAACCCTAACCAAACAACAAACAACACTAACCCACTAACAACAAACAACACTAACACCCTAACAACAAACAACCCTAACCCCCTAACAACAAACAACACTAACACCCTAACAACAAACAACCCTAACCCCCTAACAACAAACAACACTAACCCCCAACAACAAACAACCCTAAACCCCTAATATCAAAGAACACTAACACCCTAACAACAACAACCCTAACCCCCTAACAACAAAGAACCCTAACCAAACAACAAACAACATTAACCGACTAACAACAAACAACACTAACCCCCTAACAAGAAACAACAGTAACCCCCTAACAAGAAACAACACTAACCCCCTAACAACAAACAACACTAACACCCTAACAACAACCAACCCTAACCCCCTAAGAACAAACAACACTAAGCACTAAGAACAAACAATACTAACCCCCAACAACGAACAATACCAACCCCTAACAACACAAAACCTAACCTCTTATCAACAAACAACCCTAACCCACTGACAAAAAACAACCCTAACACCCTAAGAACAAACAACCCTAAACCCCTAACAACAAACACAAACCCCCAAACAACAAACAACCCTAACCCCTAAAAACCAAAAACACTAACCCACTAAAAACAAACAACCCTAACCACCTAACAACAAACAACCCTAAACCCCTAACATCAAACAACACTAACCCCCTAACAACACAAAACACTAACACCCTAACAACAAACAACACTAACACCCTAACAACAAAAACCACTAAACCCCAACAAGAAACAACCCTAAACCCCTAACAACAAACACTAACCCCCTAACAACAAACAACACTAAACCCCTAACAAGAAACTACCCTAACCCCGTAACAACAAACACTAACCACTAACAAGAAACTACCCTAACCCCCTAACAACAAACAACAATAAAACCCTAACAACAAACAACACTAGCACCCTAACAACAAAAACCACTAAACCCCAAGAAGAAACAACCCTAAACCCCTAACAACAAACAACACTAACCCCCTAACAACAAACAACCCTAACTCCTAAAAACCAAAAACACTAACCCCCTAACAACAAACAACTCTAACCAAACAACAAACAACCCTAACCAAACAACAAACAACACTAACCCACTAACAACAAACAACACTAACACCCTAACAACAAACAACCCTAACCCCCTAACAACAAACAACACTAACCCCCTAACAACAAACAACCGTAAACCCCTAACGTCAAAGAACACTAACACCCTAACAACAAACAACCCTAACCCCTAACAACAAACACTAACCCCCAAACAACAAACAACCCTAACCCCTAAAAACCAAAAACACTAACCCACTAACAACAAACAACCCTAACCCACTAATACCAAACAAACCTAACACCCTAACAACAAACACTAACCCCCTAACAGCAAACAACCCTAAACCCCTAACATCAAAGAACACTAACACCCTAAAAACAAAAAACCCTAACCCCCTAACAACAACCACTAACCCCCAAACAACAAACAACCCTAACCCCTAAAAACCAAAAACACTAACCCACTAACAACAAACAACCCTAACCCACTAACAACAAACAACCCTAACTCCCTAACAACAAACAACACTAACCCCCTAACAACAAAAAACCCTAAACCCCTAACATCAAACAACACTAACCCCCTAACAACACAAAACACTAACACCCTAACAACAAACAACACTAACCCCGTAACAACAAAGAACCCTAACCCCCTAAAAACAAACAACCCTTAACCCCTAACATCAAACAACACTAACCCCCTAACGACACAAAACACTAACACCCTAACAACAAACAACACTAACACCCTAACAACAAAAACCACTAAACCCCAACAAGAAACAACCCTAAATCCCTAACAACAAACACTAACCCCCTAACAACAAACAACACTGAACCCCTAACAAGAAACTACCCTAACCCCGTAACAACAAACAACACTAACCCGTAACAACAAACAACCCTAACCCCCAAACAACAAAAAACCCAAACCCCCAAACAACAAACAACCCTAACCCCTTAACAACAAACAATCCTAACCCCCCAAACAACCAACAACACTAACCCCCTAACCACAATAAACACTAACACCCTAACAACAAAAACCACTAAACCCCAACAAGAAACAACCCTAAACCCCTAACAACAAACACTAACCCCCTAACAACAAACAACACTGAACCCCTAACAAGAAAATACTCTAACCCCGTAACAACAAAAAACACTAACCCGTAACAACAAACAACCCTAACCCCTAAACAACAAACAACCCTAAACCCCAAAAAACAAACAATCCTAACCACCGAACAACCAACAACACTAACCCCCTAACCACAATAGAGACTAACACCCTAACAACAAAAACCACTAAACCCCAACAAGAAACAACCCTAAACCCCTAACAACAAACAACACTAACCCCCAACAACAAACAATCCTAACCAAACAACAAAAAACCCTAACCCACTAACAACAAACAACACTAACACCCTAACAACAAACAACCCTAACCCCCTAACAACAAACAACTCTAACACCCTAACAACAAACAACCCTAACCCCCTAACAACAAACAACACTAACCCCCAAACAACAAACAACCCTAAACCCCTAACATCAAAGAACACTAACACCCTAACAACAAACAACCCTAACCCCCTAACAACAAACACTGACCCCCAAACAACAAACAACCCTAACCCCTAAAAACCAAAAACACTAACCCACTAACAACAAACAACGCTAACCCACTAACACCAAACAACCCTAACACCCTAACAACAAACACTAACCACCTAACAACAAACAACCCTAACACCCTAACAAAAAACACTAACCCCCTAACAACAAACAACCCTAAACCCCTAACATCAAAGAACACTAACACCCTAAAAACAAACAACCCTAACCCCCTAACAACAACCACTAACCCCCAAACAACAAACAACCCTAACCCCTAAAAACCAAAAACAATAACCCACTAACAACAAACAACCCTAACCCACTAACAACAAACAACCCTAACTCCCTAACAACAAACAACACTAAACCCCTAAGAACAAACAACACTAAGCACTAAGAACAAACAATACTAACCCCCAACAACGAACAATACCAACCCCTAACAACACAAAACCTAACCTCTTATCAACAAACAACCCTAACCCAATGACAAAAAACAACCCTAACACCCTAACAACAAACAACACAAAACCCCTAACAACAAACACTAACCCCCAAACAACAAACAACCCTAACCCCTAAAAACCAAAAACACTAACCCACTAAAAACAAACAACCCTAACCACCTAACAACAAACAACCCTAAACCCCTAACATCAAACAACACTAACCCCCTAACAACACAAAACACTAACACCCTAACAACAAACAACACTAACACCCTAACAACAAAAACCACTAAACCCCAACAAGAAACAACCCTAAACCCCTAACAACAAACACTAACCCCCTAACAACAAACAACACTAAACCCCTAACAAGAAACTACCCTAACCCCGTAACAACAAACACTAACCACTAACAAGAAACTACCCTAACCCCCTAACAACAAACAACAATAAAACCCTAACAACAAACAACACTAACACCCTAACAACAAAAACCACTAAACCCCAAGAAGAAACAACCCTAAACCCCTAACAACAAACAACACTAACCCCCTAACAACAAACAACCCTAACTCCTAAAAACCAAAAACACTAACCCACTAACAACAAACAAACCTAACCCGCTAACAAAAAAAACCCTAACACCCTAACAACAAACAACACTAACCCCCTAACAACAAACAACCCTAAACCCCTAACATCAAACCACACTAACCCCCTAACAACACAAAACACTAACACCCTAACAAACAACACTAACACCCTAACAACAAAAACCACTAAACCCCAACAAGAAACAACCCTAAACCCCTAGCAACAAACACTAACCCCCTAACAACAAACAACACTAAACCCCTAACAAGAAACGACCCTAACCCCGTAACAACAAACAACACTAACCCCGTAACAACAAACAACCCTAACCCCCAAAGAACAAACAACCCTAACCCCCTAACAACAAACAATCCTAACCCCCGAACAACCAACAACACTAACGCCCTAACCACAATAAACACTAACACCCGAACAGGAAAAACCACTAAACCCCAACAAGAAACATCTCTAAACCCCTAACAACAAACAACCCTAACCCCCTAAGAACAAACAACCCTAACCAAACAACAAACCACCCTAACCCCTAAAAACAAACAACCCTAACCCCCTAAGAAGAAACAACCCTAACCAAACAACAAAAAACCCTAACCGACTGACAACAAACAAAACTAACCAACTAACAAGAAACAACAGTAACCCCCTAACAAGAAACAACACTAACCCCCTAACAACAAACAACACTAACACCCTAACAACAACCAACCCTAACACCCTAAGAACAAACGACACTAAACCCCGAAGAACAAACAACACTAACCCCCAACAACGAACAATACTAACCCCCTAACAACACAAAACCTAACCCCTTATCAACAAACAACCCTAACCCACTAACAAAAAACAACCCTAACACCCTAACAACAAACAACACTAACCCTCTAACAACAAACAACACTAACCCCCCAACAACAGTCCTAACCACCTAACAACAAACAAACCTAACCCCCAACATCAAAGAACACTAACACCCTAACAACAAACAACCCTAAACCCCTAACAACAAACACTAACCCCCTAAAAACAAACAACACTAAACCCCTAACAAGAAACTAACCTAACCCCTAACAACAATCAACACTAACCCCCTAACAACAAACAACTCTAACCAAACAACAAACAACCCTAACCAAACAACAAACAACACTAACCCACTAACAACAAACAACACTAACACCCTAACAACAAACAACCCTAACCCCCTAACAACAAACAACACTAACCCCCAACAACAAACAACTCTAAACCCCTAACATCAAAGAACACTAACACCCTAACAACAAACAACCCTAACCCCCTAACAACAAACAACCCTAACCAAACAACAAACAACATTAACCGACTAACAACAAACAACACTAACCCCCTAACAAGAAACAACACTAACCCCCTAACAACAAACAACACTAACACCCTAACAACAACCAACCCTAACCCCCTAAGAACAAACAACACTAAGCACTAAGAACAAACAATACTAACCCCCAACAACGAACAATACCAACCCCTAACAACACAAAACCTAACCTCTTATCAACAAACAACCCTAACCCACTGACAAAAAACAACCCTAACACCCTAACAACAAACTACCCTAAACCCCTAACAACAAACACTAACCCCCAAACAACAAACAACCCTAACCCCTAAAAACCAAAAACACTAACCCACTAAAAACAAACAACCCTAACCACCTAACAACAAACAACCCTAAACCCCTAACATCAAACAACACTAACCCCCTAACAACACAAAACACTAACACCCTAACAAACAACACTAACACCCTAAGAACAAAAACCACTAAACCCCAACAAGAAACAACCCTAAACCCCTAACAACAAACACTAACCCCCTAACAACAAACAACGCTAAACCCCTAACAAGAAACTACCCTAACCCCGTAACAACAAACAACACTAACCCCGTAACAACAAACAACCCTAACCCCCAAACAACAAACAACCCTAACCCCCTAACAACAAACAATCCTAAACCCCGAACAACCAACAACACTAACCCCCTAACCACAATAAACACTAACACCCTAACAACAAAAACCACTAAACCCCAACAAGAAACAACCCTAAACCCGTAGCAACAAACAACACTAACGCCTAACAACAAACAACCCTAACCAAACAACAAACAACCCTAACCCCTGAAAACAAACAACCCTAACCCCTAACAACAAACAACCCTAACCAAACAACAAAAAACCCTAACCGACTAACAACAAACACTAAATCCCTAACAAGAAACAACAGTAGCCCCCTAAGAAGAAACAACACTATCCCCCTAACAAGAAACAACACTAACCCCCTGACAAGAAACAACAGTAACACCCTAACAACAACCAACCCTAACCCCCTAAGAACAACACTAAGCCCTAAGAACAAACAACACTAACCCCCAACAACGAATACCAACCCCTAACAACACAAAACCTAACCCCTTATCAACAAAAAACCCTAACCCACTAACAAAAAACAACCCTAACACCCTAACAACAAACAACCCTAAACCCCTAACAGCAAACAACACTAACCCCCGAACAACAAACAAACCTAACCCCTAAAAACCAAAAACAGTAACCCACTAACAACAAACAACCCTAACCCCCTAACAACAAACAACACTAACCCCTAAAAACAAAAAACCCTAACCCCCTAAGGACAAACAACCCTAATCAAACAACAAACAACAGTAACCGACTAACAACAAACAACACTAACCCCCTAACAAGAAACAACACTAACCCCCTAACAACAAACAACACTAAACCCCTAACAAGAAACTACCCAAACCCCGTAACAACAAACACTAACCACTAACAAGAAACTACCCTAACCCCCTAACAACAAACAACAATAAAACCCTAACAACAAACAACACTAACACCCTAACAACAAAAACCACTAAACCCCAACAAGAAACAACCCTAAACCCCTAACAACAAACACTAACCCCCTAACAACAAACAACACTAAACCCCTAACAAGAAACTACCCTAACCCCGTAACAACAAACACTAACCACTAACAAGAAACTACCCTAACCCCCTAACAACAAACAACACTAACACCCTAACAACAAAAACCACTAAACCCCAAGAAGAAACAACCCTAAACCCCTAACAACAAACAACACTAACCCCCTAACAACAAACAACCCTAACTTATAAAAACCAAAAACACTAACCCACTAACAACAAACAACCCTAACCCGCTAACAAAAAAAACCGTAACACCCTAACAACAAACAACACTAACCCCCTAACAACAAACAACCCTAAACCCCTAACATCAAACCACACTAACCCCCTAACAACACAAAACACTAACACCCTAACAAACAACACTAACACCCTAACAACAAAAACCACTAAACCCCAACAAGAAACAACCCTAAACCCCTAGCAACAAACACTAACCCCCTAACAACAAACAACACTAAACCCCTAACAAGAAACGACCCTAACCCCGTAACAGCAAACAACACTAACCCCGTAACAACAAACAACCCTAACCCCCAAAGAACAAACAACCCTAACCCCCTAACAACAAACAATCCTAACCCCCGAACAACCAACAACACTAACGCCCTAACCACAATAAACACTAACACCCGAACAGGAAAAACCACTAAACCCCAACAAGAAACATCTCTAAACCCCTAACAACAAACAACACTAACCCCCTAAGAACAAACAACCCTAACCAAACAACAAACCACCCTAACCCCTAAAAACAAACAACCCTAACCCCCTAAGAAGAAACAACCCTAACCAAACAACAAAAAACCCTAACCGACTGACAACAAACAAAACTAACCAACTACCAAGAAACAACAGTAACCCCCTAACAAGAAACAACACTAACCCCCTAACAACAAACAACACTAACACCCTAACAACAACCAACCCTAACCCCTAAGAACAAACAACTCTAACCCCCTAACAAAAAACTACACTAACCCCGTAACAACAAACAACCCTAACCCCTAAAAACAAACAACCCTAACCCCCTAACGACAAACAACCCTAATCAAACAACAAACAACCGTAACCGACTAACAACAAACAACACTAACCCCCTAACAAGAAACAACACTAACCCCCTAACAACAAACAACACTAACCCCCTAACAACAAACAACACTAACACCCTAACAACAACCAACCCTAACACCCTAAGAACAAACGACACTAAACCCCGAAGAACAAACAACACTAACCCCCAACAACGAACAATACTAACCCCCTAACAACACAAAACCTAACCCCTTATCAACAAACAACCCTAACCCACTAACAAAAAACAACCCTAACACCCTAACAACAAACAACACTAACCCTCTAACAACAAACAACACTAACCCCTCAACAACAGTCCTAACCACCTAACAACAAACAAACCTAACCCCCAACATCAAAGAACACTAACACCCTAACAACAAACAACCCTAAACCCCTAACAACAAACACTAACCCCCTAAAAACAAACAACACTAAACCCCTAACAAGAAACTAACCTAACCCCTAACAACAATCAACACTAACCCCCTAACAACAAACAACTCTAACCAAACAACAAACAACCCTAACCAAACAACAAACAACACTAACCCACTAACAACAAACAACACTAACACCCTAACAACAAACAACCCTAACCCCCTAACAACAAACAACACTAACACCCTAAAAACAAACAACCCTAACCCCCTAACAACAAACAACACTAACCCCCAACAACAAACAACCCTAAACCCCTAACATCAAAGAACACTAACACCCTAACAACAAACAACCCTAACCCCCTAACAACAAACAACCCTAACCAAACAACAAACAACATTAACCGACTAACAACAAACAACACTAACCCCCTAACAAGAAACAACAGTAACCCCCTAAGAAGAAACAACACTAACCCCCTAACAACAAACAACACTAACACCCTAACAACAACCAACCCTAACCCCCTAAGAACAAACAACACTAAGCACTAAGAACAAACAATACTAACCCCCAACAACGAACAATACCAACCCCTAACAACACAAAACCTAACCTCTTATCAACAAACAACCCTAACCCACTGACAAAAAACAACCCTAACACCCTAACAACAAACAACCCTAAACCCCTAACAACAAACACTAACCCCCAAACAACAAACAACCCTAACCCCTAAAAACCAAAAACACTAACCCACTAAAAACAAACAACCCTAACCACCTAACAACAAACAACCCTAAACCCCTAACATCAAAAAACACTAACCCCCTAACAACACAAAACACTAACACCCTAACAACAAACAACACTAACACCCTAACAACAAAAACCACTAAACCCCAACAAGAAACAACCCTAAACCCCTAACAACAAACACTAACCCCCTAACAACAAACAACACTAAACCCCTAACAAGAAACTACCCTAACCCCGTAACAACAAACACTAACCACTAACAAGAAACTACCCTAACCCCCTAACAACAAACAACAATAAAACCCTAACAACAAACAACACTAACACCCTAACAACAAAAACCACTAAACCCCAAGAAGAAACAACCCTAAACCCCTAACAACAAACAACACTAACCCCCTAACAACAAACAACCCTAACTCCTAAAAACCAAAAACACTAACCCACTAACAACAAACAACCCTAACCCGCTAACAAAAAAAACCCTAACACCCTAACAACAAACAACACTAACCCCCTAACAACAAACAACCCTAAACCCCTAACATCAAACCACACTAACCCCCTAACAACACAAAACACTAACACCCTAACAAACAACACTAACACCCTAACAACAAAAACCACTAAACCCCAACAAGAAACAACCCTAAACCCCTAGCAACAAACACTAACCCCCTAACAACAAACAACACTAAACCCCTAACAACAAACAACCCTAAACCCCTAACATCAAAGAACACTAACACCCTAACAACAAACAACACTAACCCCCTAACAACAAACACTGACCCCCAAACAACAAACAACCCTAACCCCTAAAAACCAAAAACACTAACCCACTAACAACAAACAACGCTTACCCACTAACACCAAACAACCCTAACACCCTAACAACAAACACTAACCACCTAACAACAACCAACCCTAACACCCTAACAACAAACACTAACCCCCTAACAGCAAACAACCCTAAACCCCTAACATCAAAGAACACTAACACCCTAAAAACAAAAAACCCTAACCCCCTAACAACAACCACTAACCCCCAAACAACAAACAACCCTAACCCCTAAAAACCAAAAACACTAACCCACTAACAACAAACAACCCTAACCCACTAACAACAAACAACCCTAACTCCCTAACAACAAACAACACTAATCCCCTAACAACAAAAAACCCTAAACCCCTAACATCAAACAACACTAACCCCCTAACAACACAAAACACTAACACCCTAACAACAAACAACACTAACCCCGTAACAACAAACAACCCTAACCCCCTAAAAACAAACAACCCTTAACCCCTAACATCAAACAACACTAACCCCCTAACGACACAAAACACTAACACCCTAACAACAAACAACACTAACACCCTAACAACAAAAACCACTAAACCCCAACAAGAAACAACCCTAAATCCCTAACAACAAACACTAACCCCCTAACAACAAACAACACTGAACCCCTAACAAGAAACTACCCTAACCCCGTAACAACAAACAACACTAACCTCGTAACAACAAACAACCCTAACCCCCAAACAACAAAAAACCCTAACCCCCAAACAACAAACAACCCTAACCCCTTAACAACAAACAATCCTAACCCCCCAAACAACCAACAACACTAACCCCCTAACCACAATAAACACTAACACCCTAACAACAAAAACCACTAAACCCCAACAAGAAACAACCCTAAACCCCTAACAACAAACACTAACCCCCTAACAACAAACAACACTGAACCCCTAACAAGAAAATACTCTAACCCCGTAAGAACAAAAAACACTAACCCGTAACAACAAACAACCCTAACCCCTAAACAACAAACAACCCTAAACCCCAAAAAACAAACAATCCTAACCCCCGAACAACCAACAACACTAACCCCCTAACCACAATAGAGACTAACACCCTAACAACAAAAACCACTAAACCCCAACAAGAAACAACCCTAAACCCCTAACAACAAACAACACTAACCCGTAACAACAAACAATCCTAACCATACAACAAAAAACCCTAACCCACTAACAACAAACAACACTAACACCCTAACAACAAACAACCCTAACCCCCTAACAACAAACAACTCTAACACCCTAACAACAAACAACCCTAACCCCCTAACAACAAACAACACTAACCCCCTAACAACAAACAACCCTAAACCCCTAACATCAAAGAACACTAACACCCTAACAACAAACAACCCTAACCCCCTAACAACAAACACTGACCCCCAAACAACAAACAACCCTAACCCCTAAAAACCAAAAACACTAACCCACTAACAACAAACAACGCTAACCCACTAACACCAAAAAACCCTAACACCCTAACAACAAACACTAACCACCTAACAACAACCAACCCTAACACCCTAACAACAAACACTAACCCCCTAACAACAAACAACCCTAAACCCCTAACATCAAAGAACACTAACACCCTAAAAACAAACAACCCTAACCCCCTAACAACAACCACTAACCCCCAAACAACAAACAACCCTAACCCCTAAAAACCAAAAACACTAACCGACTAACGACAAACAACCCTAACCCACTAACAACAAACAACCCTAACTCCCTAACAACAAACAACACTAACCCCCTAACAACAAAAAACCCTAAACCCCTAACATCAAACAACACTAACCCCCTAACAACACAAAACACTAACAACCTAACAACAAACAACACTAACCCCGTAACAACAAACAACCCTAACCCCCTAACAACAAACAACCCTTAACCCCTAACATCAAACATCACTAACCCCCTAACGACACAAAACACTAACACCCTAACAACAAACAACACTAACACCCTAACAACAAAAACCACTAAAGCCCAACAAGAAACAACCCTAAACCCCTAACAACAAACACTAACCACCTAACAACAAACAACACTGAACCCCTAACAAGAAACTACCCTAACCCCGTAACAACAAACAACACTAACCCGTAACAACAAACAACCCTAAACCCCTAACATCAAAGAACACTAACACCCAAACAACAAACAACCCTAACCCCCTAACAACAAACACTAAGCCCCAAACAACAAACAACCCTAACCCCTAAAAACCAAAAATACTAACCCACTAACAACAAACTACCCTAAACCACTAACAACAAACAACCCTAACACCCTAACAACAAGCAACACTAACCCCCTAACAACAAACAACCCTAAACCCCTAACATCAAACAACACTAACCCCCTAACAACACAAAACACTAACACCCTAACAACAAACAACACTAACACCCTAACAACAAAAACCACTAAAACCCAACAAGAAACAACCCGAAACCCCTAACAACAAACAATCCTAACCCCCGAACAACCAACAACACTAACCCCCTAACCAGAATAAAGACTAACACCCTAACAACAAAAACCACTAAAACCCAACAAGAAACAACCCTAAACCCCTAACAACAAACAACACTAACCCCCTAACAAGAAACAACACTAACCCCCTAACAACAAACAACACTAACACCCTAACAACAACCAACCCTAACCCCCTAAGAACAAACAACACTAAGCACTAAGAACAAACAATACTAACCCCCAACAACGAACAATACCAACCCCTAACAACACAAAACCTAACCTCTTATCAACAAACAACCCTAACCCACTGACAAAAAACAACCCTAACACCCTAACAACAAACAACCCTAAACCCCTAACAACAAACACTAACCCCCAAACAACAAACAACCCTAACCCCTAAAAACCAAAAACACTAACCCACTAAAAACAAACAACCCTAACCACCTAACAACAAACAACCCTAAACCCCTAACATCAAACAACACTAACCCCCTAACAACACAAAACACTAACACCCTAACAAACAACACTAACACCCTAAGAACAAAAACCACTAAACCCCAACAAGAAACAACCCTAAACCCCTAACAACAAACACTAACCCCCTAACAACAAACAACGCTAAACCCCTAACAAGAAACTACCCTAACCCCGTAACAACAAACAACACTAACCCCGTAACAACAAACAACCCTAACCCCCAAACAACAAACAACCCTAACCCCCTAACAACAAACAATCCTAAACCCCGAACAACCAACAACACTAACCCCCTAACCACAATAAACACTAACACCCTAACAACAAAAACCACTAAACCCCAACAAGAAACAACCCTAAACCCGTAGCAACAAACAACACTAACGCCTAACAACAAACAACCCTAACCAAACAACAAACAACCCTAACCCCTGAAAACAAACAACCCTAACCCCTAACAACAAACAACCCTAACCAAACAACAAAAAACCCTAACCGACTAACAACAAACAACACTAAATCCCTAACAAGAAACAACAGTAGCCCCCTAAGAAGAAACAACACTATCCCCCTAACAAGAAACAACACTAACCCCCTGACAAGAAACAACAGTAACACCCTAACAACAACCAACCCTAACCCCCTAAGAACAACACTAAGCCCTAAGAACAAACAACACTAACCCCCAACAACGAATACCAACCCCTAACAACACAAAACCTAACCCCTTATCAACAAACAACCCTAACCCACTAACAAAAAACAACCCTAACACCCTAACAACAAACAACCCTAAACCCCTAACAGCAAACAACACTAACCCCCGAACAACAAACAACCCTAACCCCTAAAAACCAAAAACAGTAACCCACTAACAACAAACAACCCTAACCCCCTAACAACAAACAACACTAACCCCTAAAAACAAAAAACCCTAACCCCCTAACGACAAACAACCCTAATCAAACAACAAACAACCGTAACCGACTAACAACAAACAACACTAACCCCCTAACAAGAAACAACACTAACCCCCTAACAACAAACAACACTAAACCCCTAACAAGAAACTACCCAAACCCCGTAACAACAAACACTAACCACTAACAAGAAACTACCCTAACCCCCTAACAACAAACAACAATAAAACCCTAACAACAAACAACACTAACACCCTAACAACAAAAACCACTAAACCCCAAGAAGAAACAACCCAAAACCCCTAACAACAAACAACACTAACCCCCTAACAACAAACAACCCTAACTCCTAAAAACCAAAAACACTAACCCACTAACAACAAACAACCCTAACCCGCTAACAAAAAAAACCCTAACACCCTAACAACAAACAACACTAACCCCCTAACAACAAACAACCCTAAACCCCTAACATCAAACCACACTAACCCCCTAACAACACAAAACACTAACACCCTAACAAACAACACTAACACCCTAACAAACAACACTAACACCCTAACAACAAAAACCACTAAACCCCAACAAGAAACAACCCTAAACCCCTAGCAACAAACACTAACCCCCTAACAACAAACAACACTAAACCCCTAACAAGAAACGACCCTAACCCCGTAACAGCAAACAACACTAACCCCGTAACAACAAACAACCCTAACCCCCAAAGAACAAACAACCCTAACCCCCTAACAACAAACAATCCTAACCCCCGAACAACCAACAACACTAACGCCCTAACCACAATAAACACTAACACCCGAACAGGAAAAACCACTAAACCCGAACAAGAAACATCTCTAAACCCCTAACAACAAACAACACTAACCCCCTAAGAACAAACAACCCTAACCAAACAACAAACCACCCTAACCCCTAAAAACAAACAACCCTAACCCCCTAAGAAGAAACAACCCTAACCAAACAACAAAAAACCCTAACCGACTGACAACAAACAAAACTAACCAACTACCAAGAAACAACAGTAACCCCCTAACAAGAAACAACACTAACCCCCTAACAACAAACAACACTAACACCCTAACAACAACCAACCCTAACCCCTAAGAACAAACAACACTAACCCCCTAACAAAAAACTACACTAACCCCGTAACAACAAACAACCCTAACCCCTAAAAACAAACAACCCTAACCCCCTAACGACAAACAACCCTAATCAAACAACAAACAACCGTAACCGACTAACAACAAACAACACTAACCCCCTAACAAGAAACAACACTAACCCCCTAACAACAAACAACACTAACCCCCTAACAACAAACAACACTAACACCCTAACAACAACCAACCCTAACACCCTAAGAACAAACGACACTAAACCCCGAAGAACAAACAACACTAACCCCCAACAACGAACAATACTAACCCCCTAACAACACAAAACCTAACCCCTTATCAACAAACAACCCTAACCCACTAACAAAAAACAACCCTAACACCCTAACAACAAACAACACTAACCCTCTAACAACAAACAACACTAACCCCTCAACAACAGTCCTAACCACCTAACAACAAACAAACCTAACCCCCAACATCAAAGAACACTAACACCCTAACAACAAACAACCCTAAACCCCTAAAAACAAACACTAACCCCCTAAAAACAAACAACACTAAACCCCTAACAAGAAACTAACCTAACCCCTAACAACAATCAACACTAACCCCCTAACAACAAACAACTCTAACCAAACAACAAACAACCCTAACCAAACAACAAACAACACTAACCCACTAACAACAAACAACACTAACACCCTAACAACAAACAACCCTAACCCCCTAACAACAAACAACACTAACACCCTAAAAACAAACAACCCTAACCCCCTAACAACAAACAACACTAACCCCCAACAACAAACAACCCTAAACCCCTAACATCAAAGAACACTAACACCCTAACAACAAACAACCCTAACCCCCTAACAACAAACAACCCTAACCAAACAACAAACAACATTAACCGACTAACAACAAACAACACTAACCCCCTAACAAGAAACAACAGTAACCCCCTAACAAGAAACAACACTAACCCCCTAACAACAAACAACACTAACACCCTAACAACAACCAACCCTAACCCCCTAAGAACAAACAACACTAAGCACTAAGAACAAACAATACTAACCGCCAACAACGAACAATACCAACCCCTAACAACACAAAACCTAACCTCTTATCAACAAACAACCCTAACCCACTGACAAAAAACAACCCTAACACCCTAACAACAAACAACACTAAACCCCTAACAACAAACACTAACCCCCAAACAACAAACAACCCTAACCCCTAAAAACCAAAAACACTAACCCACTAAAAACAAACAACCCTAACCACCTAACAACAAACAACCCTAACCCCCTAAAAACAAACAACCCTTAACCCCTAACATCAAACAACACTAACCCCCTAACGACACAAAACACTAACACCCTAACAACAAACAACACTAACACCCTAACAACAAAAACCACTAAACCCCAACAAGAAACAACCCTAAATCCCTAACAACAAACACTAACCCCCTAACAACAAACAACACTGAACCCCTAACAAGAAACTACCCTAACCCCGTAACAACAAACAACACTAACCTCGTAACAACAAACAACCCTAACCCCCAAACAACAAAAAACCCTAACCCCCAAACAACAAACAACCCTAACCCCTTAACAACAAACAATCCTAACCCCCCAAACAACCAACAACACTAACCCCCTAACCACAATAAACACTAACACCCTAACAACAAAAACCACTAAACCCCAACAAGAAACAACCCTAAACCCCTAACAACAAACACTAACCCCCTAACAACAAACAACACTGAACCCCTAACAAGAAAATACTCTAACCCCGTAAGAACAAAAAACACTAACCCGTAACAACAAACAACCCTAACCCCTAAACAACAAACAACCCTAAACCCCAAAAAACAAACAATCCTAACCCCCGAACAACCAAGAACACTAACCCCCTAACCACAATAGAGACTAACACCCTAACAACAAAAACCACTAAACCCCAACAAGAAACAACCCTAAACCCCTAACAACAAACAACACTAACCCCCTAACAACAAACAATCCTAACCAAACAACAAAAAACCCTAACCCACTAACAACAAACAACACTATCACCCTAACAACAAACAACCCTAACCCCCTAACAACAAACAACTCTAACACCCTAACAACAAACAACCCTAACCCCCTAACAACAAACAACACTAACCCCCTAACAACAAACAACCCTAAACCCCTAACATCAAAGAACACTAACACCCTAACAACAAACAACCCTAACCCCCTAACAACAAACACTGACCCACAAACAACAAACAACCCTAACCCCTAAAAACCAAAAACACTAACCCACTAACAACAAACAACGCTTACCCACTAACACCAAACAACCCTAACACCCTAACAACAAACACTAACCACCTAACAACAACCAACCCTAACACCCTAACAACAAACACTAACCCCCTAACAGCAAACAACCCTAAACCCCTAACATCAAAGAACACTAACACCCTAAAAACAAAAAACCCTAACCCCCTAACAACAACCACTAACCCCCAAACAACAAACAACCCTAACCCCTAAAAACCAAAAACACTAACCCACTAACAACAAACAACCCTAACCCACTAACAACAAACAACACTAACTCCCTAACAACAAACAACACTAACCCCCTAACAAGAAAAAACCCTAACCCCCTAAGAACAAACAACACTAAGCACTAAGAACAAACAATACTAACCCCCAACAACGAACAATACCAACCCCTAACAACACAAAACCTAACCTCTTATCAACAAACAACCCTAACCCACTGACAAAAAACAACCCTAACACCCTAACAACAAACAACCCTAAACCCCTAACAACAAACACTAACCCCCAAACAACAAACAACCCTAACCCCTAAAAACCAAAAACACTAACCCACTAACAACAAACAACCCTAACCACCTAACAACAAACAACCCTAAACCCCTAACATCAAACAACACTAACCCCCTAACAACACAAAACACTAACACCCTAACAAACAACACTAACACCCTAAGAACAAAAACCACTAAACCCCAACAAGAAACAACCCTAAACCCCTAACAACAAACACTAACCCCCTAACAACAAACAACGCTAAACCCCTAACAAGAAACTACCCTAACCCCGTAACAACAAACAACACTAACCCCGTAACAACAAACAACCCTAACCCCCAAACAACAAACAACCCTAACCCCCTAACAACAAACAATCCTAAACCCCGAACAACCAACAACACTAACCCCCTAACCACAATAAACACTAACACCCTAACAACAAAAACCACTAAACCCCAACAAGAAACAACCCTAAACCCGTAGCAACAAACAACACTAACGCCTTACAACAAACAACCCTAACCAAACAACAAACAACCCTAACCCCTGAAAACAAACAACCCTAACCCCTAACAACAAACAACCCTAACCAAACAACAAAAAACCCTAACCGACTAACAACAAACAACACTAAATCCCTAACAAGAAACAACAGTAGCCCCCTAAGAAGAAACAACACTATCCCCCTAACAAGAAACAACACTAACCCCCTGACAAGAAACAACAGTAACACCCTAACAACAACCAACCCTAACCCCCTAAGAACAACACTAAGCCCTAAGAACAAACAACACTAACCCCCAACAACGAATACCAACCCCTAACAACACAAAACCTAACCCCTTATCAACAAACAACCCTAACCCACTAACAAAAAACAACCCTAACACCCTAACAACAAACAACCCTAAACCCCTAACAGCAAACAACACTAACCCCCGAACAACAAACAACCCTAACCCCTAAAAACCAAAAACAGTAACCCACTAACAACAAACAACCCTAACCCCCTAACAACAAACAACCCTAACCCCCTAACAACAAACAACACTAAACCCCAACAAGAAACACCCCTAAACCCCTAACAACAAACACTAACCCCCTAAAAACAAACAACACTAAACCCCTAACAAGAAACTAACCTAACCCCTAACAACAATCAACACTAACCCCCTAACAACAAACAACTCTAACCAAACAACAAACAACCCTAACCAAACAACAAACAACACTAACCCACTAACAACAAACAACACTAACACCCTAACAACAAACAACCCTAACCCCCTAACAACAAACAACACTAACACCCTAAAAACAAACAACCCTAACCCCCTAACAACAAACAACACTAACCCCCAACAACAAACAACCCTAAACCCCTAACATCAAAGAACACTAACACCCTAACAACAACAACCCTAACCCCCTAACAACAAACAACCCTAACCAAACAACAAACAACATTAACCGACTAACAACAAACAACACTAACCCCCTAACAAGAAACAACAGTAACCCCCTAACAAGAAACAACACTAACCACCTAACAACAAACAACACTAACACCCTAACAACAACCAACCCTAACCCCTAAGAACAAACAACACTAAGCACTAAGAACAAAGAATACTAACCCCCAACAATGAACAATACCAACCCCTAACAACACAAAACCTAACCTCTTATCAACAAACAACCCTAACCCACTGACAAAAAACAACCCTAACACCCTAACAACAAACAACACTAAACCCCTAACAACAAACACTAACCCCCAAACAACAAACAACCCTAACCCCTAAAAACCAAAAACACTAACCCACTAAAAACAAACAACCCTAACCACCTAACAACAAACAACCCTAAACCCCTAACATCAAACAACACTAACCCCCTAACAACACAAAACACTAACACCCTAACAACAAACAACACTAACACCCTAACAACAAAAACCACTAAACCCCAACAAGAAACAACCCTAAACCCCTAACAACAAACACTAACCCCCTAACAACAAACAACACTAAACCCCTAACAAGAAACTACCCTAACCCCGTAACAACAAACACTAACCACTAACAAGAAACTACCCTAACCCCCTAACAACAAACAACAATAAAACCCTAACAACAAACAACACTAACACCCTAACAAGAAAAACCACTAAACCCCAAGAAGAAACAACCCTAAACCCCTAACAACAAACAACACTAACCCCCTAACAACAAACAACCCTAACTCCTAAAAACCAAAAACACTAACCCACTAACAACAAACAACCCTAACCCGCTAACAAAAAAAACCCTAACACCCTAACAACAAACAACACTAACCCCCTAACGACAAACAACCCTAAACCCCTAACATCAAACCACACTAACCCCCTAACAACACAAAACACTAACACCCTAACAAACAACACTAACACCCTAACAACAAAAACCACTAAACCCCAACAAGAAACAACCCTAAACCCCTAGCAACAAACACTAACCCCCTAACAACAAACAACACTAAACCCCTAACAACAAACAACCCTAAACCCCTAACATCAAAGAACACTAACACCCTAACAACAAACAACCCTAACCCCCTAACAACAAACACCGACCCCCAAACAACAAACAACCCTAACCCCTAAAAACCAAAAACACTAACCCACTAACAACAAACAACGCTAACCCACGAACACCAAACAACCCTAACACCCTAACAACAAACACTAACCACCTAACAACAACCAACCCTAACACCCTAACAACAAACACTAACCCCCTAACAGCAAACAACCCTAAACCCCTAACATCAAAGAACACTAACACCCTAAAAACAAAAAACCCTAACCCCCTAACAACAACCACTAACCCCCAAACAACAAACAACCCTAACCCCTAAAAACCAAAAACACTAACCCACTAACAACAAACAACCCTAACCCACTAACAACAAACAACCCTAACTCCCTAACAACAAACAACACTAACCCCCTAACAACAAAAAACCCTAAACCCCTAACATCAAACAACACTAACCCCCTAACAACACAAAACACTAACACCCTAACAACAAACAACACTAACCCCGTAACAACAAACAACACTAACCCCCTAAAAACAAACAACCCTTAACCCCTAACATCCAACAACACTAACCCCCTAACGACACAAAACACTAACACCCTAACAACAAACAACACTAACACCCTAACAACAAAAACCACTAAACCCCAACAAGAAACAACCCTAAATCCCTAACAACAAACACTAACCCCCTAACAACAAACAACACTGAACCCCTATCAAGAAACTACCCTAACCCCGTAACAACAAACAACACTAACCTCGTAACAACAAACAACCCTAACCCCCAAACAACAAAAAACCCTAACCCCCAAACAACAAACAACCCTAACCCCTTAACAACAAACAATCCTAACCCCCCAAACAACCAACAACACTAACCCCCTAACCACAATAAACACTAACACCCTAACAACAAAAACCACTAAACCCCAACAAGAAACAACCCTAAACCCCTAACAACAAACACTAACCCCCTAACAACAAACAACACTGAACCCCTAACAAGAAAATACTCTAACCCCGTAAGAACAAAAAACACTAACCCGTAACAACAAACAACCCTAACCCCTAAACAACAAACAACCCTAAACCCCAAAAAACAAACAATCCTAACCCCCGAACAACCAACAACACTAACCCCCTAACCACAATAGAGACTAACACCCTAACAACAAAAACCACTAAACCCCAACAAGAAACAACACTAAACCCCTAACAACAAACAACACTAACCCCCTAACAACAAACAATCCTAACCAAACAACAAAAAACCCTAACCCACTAACAACAAACAACACTAACACCCTAACAACAAACAACCCTAACCCCCTAACAACAAACAACTCTAACACCCTAACAACAAACAACCCTAACCCCCTAACAACAAACAACACTAACCCCCTAACAACAAACAACCCTAAACCCCTAACATCAAAGAACACTAACACCCTAACAACAAACAACCCTAACCCCCTAACAACAAACACTGACCCCCAAACAACAAACAACCCTAACCCCTAAAAACCAAAAACACTAACCCACTAACAACAAACAACGCTAACCCACTAACACCAAAAAACCCTAACACCCTAACAACAAACACTAACCACCTAACAACAACCAACCCTAACACCCTAACAACAAACACTAACCCCCTAACAACAAACAACCCTATACCCCTAACATCAAAGAACACTAACACCCTAAAAACAAACAACTCTAACCCCCTAACAACAACCACTAACCCCCAAACAACAAACAACCCTAACCCCTAAAAACCAAAAACACTAACCCACTAACAACAAACAACCCTAACCCACTAACAACAAACAACCCTAACTCCCTAACAACAAACAACACTAACCCCCTAACAACAAAAAACCCTAAACCCCTAACATCAAACAACACTAACCCCCTAACAACACAAAACACTAACAACCTAACAACAAACAACACTAACCCCGTAACAACAAACAACCCTAACCCCCTAACAACAAACAACCCTTAACCCCTAACATCAAACATCACTAACCCCCTAACGACACAAAACACTAACACCCTAACAACAAACAACACTAACACCCTAACAAAAAAACCACTAAAGCCCAACAAGAAACAACCCTAAACCCCTAACAACAAACACTAACCACCTAACAACAAACAACACTGAACCCCTAACAAGAAACTACCCTAACCCCGTAACAACAAACAACACTAACCCGTAACAACAAACAACCCTAAACCCCTAACATCAAAGAACACTAACACCCAAACAACAAACAACCCTAACCCCCTAACAACAAACACTAAGCCCCAAACAACAAACAACCCTAACCCCTAAAAACCAAAAATACTAATCCACTAACAACAAACTACCCTAAACCACTAACAACAAACAACCCTAACACCCTAACAACAAGCAACACTAACCCCCTAACAACAAACAACCCTAAACCCCTAACATCAAACAACACTAACCCCCTAACAACACAAAACACTAACACCCTAACAACAAACAACACTAACACCCTAACAACAAAAACCACTAAAACCCAACAAGAAACAACCCGAAACCCCTAACAACAAACAATCCTAACCCCCGAACAACCAACAACACTAACCCCCTAACCAGAATAAAGACTAACACCCTAACAACAAAAACCACTAAACCCCAACAAGAAACAACCCTAAACCCCTAACAACAAACAACACTAACCCCCTAACAACAAACAACACTAACCCCCTAACAACAAACAACACTAACACCCTAACAACAAACAACCCTAACCCCCTAAAAACAAACAACACTAACCCCCTAACAACAAACAACCCTAAACCCCTAACATCAAAGAACACTAACACCCTAACAACAAACAACCCTAACCCCCTAACAACAAACACTAACCCCCAAACAACAAACAACCCTAACCCCTAAAAACCAAAAACACTAACCCACTAAAAACAAACAACCCTAACCCCCTAATAACAAACAGTAACCTCCAAACAACAAACAAACCTAACCCCTGAAAACCAAAAACACTAACCCACTAACAACAAACAACCCTAAACCACTAACAACAAACAACCCTAACACCCTAACAACAAACAACACTAACCCCCTAACAACAAAGAACCCTAAACCCCTAACATCAAACAACACTAACCCCCTAACAACACCAAACACTAACACCCTAACAACAAACAACACTAACACCCTAACAACAAAAACCACTAAATCCCAACAAGAAACAACCCTAAACCCCTAACAACAAACACTAACCCCCTAACAACAAACAACACTAAACCCCTAACAAGAAACTATCCTAACCCCGTAACAACAAACAACACTAACCACCTAACAACAAACAACCTTAACCCCCTAACACCAAACACCCCTAAAACCCTAACAACAAACAATCCTAACCCCCTAACAACAGACAACCCTAAACCCCTAACATCAAACAACACTAACCCCCTAAAAACACAAAACACTAACACCCTAACAACAAACAACACTAACACCCTAACAACAAACAACACTAACCCCCTAACAACAAACACCCCTAAACCCCTAACATCAAACAACACTAACCCCCTAACAACACAAAACACTAACACCCTAACAAACAACACTAACCTCCTAACAACAAACAACCTTAACCAAACAACAAAAAACCCTAACCCACTAACAACAAACAACCCTAACACCCTAACAACAAACAACCCTAACCCCCTAACAACAAACAACACTAACCCCCTAACAACAAACAACCCTAACCCCCTAACAACAAACAACACTAACCCCCTAACAACACAAAACACTAACACCCTAACAAAAAACAACACTAAAACCCTAACAACAGAAACCACTAAACCCCAACAAGAAACAACCCTAAACCCCTAACAACAAACACTAACCCCCTAACAACAAGCAACACTAAACCCCTAACAAGAAACGACCCTAACCCCGTAACAAGAAACAACACTAACCCCGTAACAACAAACAACCCTAACCCCCAAAGAACAAACAACCCTAACCCCCTAACAACAAACAATCCTAACCCCCGAACAACCAACAACACTAACGCCCTAACCACAATAAACACTAACACCTGAACAGGAAAAACCACTAAACCCCAACAAGAAACATCTCTAAACCCCTAACAACAAACAACACTAACCCCCTAAGAACAAACAACCCTAACCAAACAACAAACCACCCTAACCCCTAAAAACAAACAACCCTAACCCCCTAAGAAGAAACAACCCTAACCAAACAACAAAAAACCCTAACCGACTGACAACAAACAAAACTAACCAACTAACAAGAAACAACAGTAACCCCCTAACAAGAAACAACACTAACCCCCTAACAACAAACAACACTAACACCCTAACAACAACCAACCCTAACCCCTAAGAACAAACAACACTAACCCCCTAACAAAAAACTACACTAACCCCGTAACAACAAACAACCCTAACCCCTAAAAACAAACAACCCTAACCCCCTAACGACAAACAACCCTAATCAAACAACAAACAACCGTAACCGACTAACAACAAACAACACTAACCCCCTAACAAGAAACAACACTAACCCCCTAACAACAAACAACACTAACCCCCTAACAACAAACAACACTAACACCCTAACAACAACCAACCCTAACACCCTAAGAACAAACGACACTAAACCCCGAAGAACAAACAACACTAACCCCCAAGAACGAACAATACTAACCCCCTAACAACACAAAACCTAACCCCTTATCAACAAACAACCCTAACCCACTAACAAAAAACAACCCTAACACCCTAACAACAAACAACCCTAACCCCCTAACAACAAACAACACTAACCCTCTAACAACAAACAACACTAACCCCCCAACAACAGTCCTAACCACCTAACAACAAACAAACCTAACCCCCAACATCAAAGAACACTAACACCCTAACAACAAACAACCCTAAACCCCTAACAACAAACACTAACCCCCTAAAAACAAACAACACTAAACCCCTAACAAGAAACTAACCTAACCCCTAACAACAATCAACACTAACCCCCTAACAACAAACAACTCTAACCAAACAACAAACAACCCTAACCAAACAACAAACAACACTAACCCACTAACAACAAACAACACTAACACCCTAACAACAAACAACCCTAACCCCCTAACAACAAACAACACTAACACCCTAACAACAAACAACCCTAACCCCCTAACAACAAACAACACTAACCCTCAACAACAAACAACCCTAAACCCCTAACATCAAAGAACACTAACACCCTAACAACAAACAACCCTAACCCCCTAACAACAAACAACCCTAACCAAACAACAAACAACATTAACCGACTAACAACAAACAACACTAACCCCCTAACAAGAAACAACAGTAACCCCCTAACAAGAAACAACACTAACCCCCTAACAACAAACAACACTAACACCCTAACAACAACCAACCCTAACCCCCTAAGAACAAACAACACTAAGCACTAAGAACAAACAATACTAACCCCCAACAACGAACAATACCAACCCCTAACAACACAAAACCTAACCTCTTATCAACAAACAACCCTAACCCACTGACAAAAAACAACCCTAACACCCTAACAACAAACAACCCTAAACCCCTAACAACAAACACTAACCCCCAAACAACAAACAACCCTAACCCCTAAAAACCAAAAACACTAACCCACTAAAAACAAACAACCCTAACCACCTAACAACAAACAACCCTAAACCCCTAACATCAAACAACACTAACCCCCTAACAACACAAAACACTAACACCCTAACAACAAACAACACTAACTCCCTAACAACAAAAACCACTAAACCCCAACAAGAAACAACCCTAAACCCCTAACAACAAACACTAACCCCCTAACAACAAACAACACTAAACCCCTAACAAGAAACTACCCTAACCCCGTAACAACAAACACTAACCACTAACAAGAAACTACCCTAACCCCCTAACAACAAACAACAATAAAACCCTAACAACAAACAACACTAACACCCTAACAACAAAAACCACTAAACCCCAAGAAGAAACAACCCTAAACCCCTAACAACAAACAACACTAACCCCCTAACAACAAACAACCCTAACTCCTAAAAACCAAAAACACTAACCCACTAACAACAAACAACCCTAACCCGCTAACAAAAAAAACCCTAACACCCTAACAACAAACAACACTAACCCCCTAACAACAAACAACCCTAAACCCCTAACATCAAACCACACTAACCCCCTAACAACACAAAACACTAACACCCTAACAAACAACACTAACACCCTAACAACAAAAACCACTAAACCCCAACAAGAAACAACCCTAAACCCCTAGCAACAAACACTAACCCCCTAACAACAAACAACACTAAACCCCTAACAAGAAACGACCCTAACCCCGTAACAACAAACAACACTAACCCCGTAACAACAAACAACCCTAACCCCCAAAGAACAAACAACCCTAACCCCCTAACAACAAACAATCCTAACCCCCGAACAACCAACAACACTAACGCCCTAACCACAATAAACACTAACACCCGAACAGGAAAAACCACTAAACCCCAACAAGAAACATCTCTAAACCCCTAACAACAAACAACACTAACCCCCTAAGAACAAACAACCCTAACCAAACAACAAACCACCCTAACCCCTAAAAACAAACAACCCTAACCCCCTAAGAAGAAACAACCCTAACCAAACAACAAAAAACCCTAACCGACTGACAACAAACAAAACTAACCAACTAACAAGAAACAACAGTAACCCCCTAACAAGAAACAACACTAACCCCCTAACAACAAACAACACTAACACCCTAACAACAACCAACCCTAACACCTAAGAACAAACAACACTAACCCCCTAACAAAAAACTACACTAACCCCGTAACAACAAACAACCCTAACCCCTAAAAACAAACAACCCTAACCCCCTAACGACAAACAACCCTAATCAAACAACAAACAACCGTAACCGACTAACAACAAACAACACTAACCCCCTAACAAGAAACAACACTAACCCCCTAACAACAAACAACACTAACCCCCTAACAACAAACAACACTAACACCCTAACAACAACCAACCCTAACACCCTAAGAACAAACGACACTAAACCCCGAAGAACAAACAACACTAACCCCCAACAACGAACAATACTAACCCCCTAACAACACAAAACCTAACCCCTTATCAACAAACAACCCTAACCCACTAACAAAAAACAACCCTAACACCCTAACAACAAACAACCCTAACCCCCTAACAACAAACAACACTAACCCTCTAACAACAAACAACACTAACCCCCCAACAACAGTCCTAACCACCTAACAACAAACAAACCTAACCCCCAACATCAAAGAACACTAACACCCTAACAAAAAACAACCCTAAACCCCTAACAGCAAACACTAACCCCCTAAAAACAAACAACACTAAACCCCTAACAAGAAACTAACCTAACCCCTAACAACAATCAACACTAACCCCCTAACAACAAACAACTCTAACCAAACAACAAACAACCCTAACCAAACAACAAACAACACTAACCCACTAACAACAAACAACACTAACACCCTAACAACAAACAACCCTAACCCCCTAACAACAAACAACACTAACCCCCTAACAACAAACAACCGTAAACCCCTAACGTCAAAGAACACTAACACCCTAATAAGAAACAACCCTAACCCCTAACAACAAACACTAACCCCCAAACAACAAACAACCCTAACCCCTAAAAACCAAAAACACTAACCCACTAACAACAAACAACCCTAACCCACTAACACCAAACAAACCTAACACCCTAACAACAAACACTAACCCCCTAACAGCAAACAACCCTAAACCCCTAACATCAAAGAACACTAACACCCTAAAAACAAAAAACCCTAACCCCCTAACAACAACCACTAACCCCCAAACAACAAACAACCCTAACCCCTAAAAACCAAAAACACTAACCCACTAACAACAAACAACCCTAACCCACTAACAACAAACAACCCTAACTCCCTAACAACAAACAACACTAACCCCCTAACAACAAAAAACCCTAAACCCCTAACATCAAACAACACTAACCTCCTAACAACACAAAACAATAACACCCTAACAACAAACAACACTAACCCCGTAACAACAAAGAACCCTAACCCCCTAAAAACAAACAACCCTTAACCCCTAACATCAAACAACACTAACCCCCTAACGACACAAAACACTAACACCCTAACAACAAACAACACTAACACCCTAACAACAAAAACCACTAAACCCCAACAAGAAACAACCCTAAATCCCTAACAACAAACACTAACCCCCTAACAACAAACAACACTGAACCCCTAACAAGAAACTACCCTAACCCCGTAACAACAAACAACACTAACCCGTAACAACAAACAACACTAACCCCCAAACAACAAAAAACCCAAACCCCCAAACAACAAACAACCCTAACCCCTTAACAACAAACAATCCTAACCCCCCAAACAACCAACAACACTAACCCCCTAACCACAATAAACACTAACACCCTAACAACAAAAACCACTAAACCCCAACAAGAAACAACCCTAAACCCCTAACAACAAACACTAACCCCCTAACAACAAACAACACTGAACCCCTAACAAGAAAATACTCTAACCCCGTAACAACAAAAAACACTAACCCGTAACAACAAACAACCCTAACCCCTAAACAACAAACAACCCTAAACCCCAAAAAACAAACAATCCTAACCCCCGAACAACCAACAACACTAACCCCCTAACCACAATAGAGACTAACACCCTAACAACAAAAACCACTAAACCCCAACAAGAAACAACCCTAAACCCCTAACAACAAACAACACTAACCCCCAACAACAAACAATCCTAACCAAACAACAAAAAACCCTAACCCACTAACAACAAACAACACTAACACCCTAACAACAAACAACCCTAACCCCCTAACAACAAACAACTCTAACACCCTAACAACAAACAACCCTAACCCCCTAACAACAAACAACACTAACCCCCTAACAACAAACAACCCTAAACCCCTAACATCAAAGAACACTAACACCCTAACAACAAACAACCCTAACCCCCTAACAACAAACACTGACCCCCAAACAACAAACAACCCTAACCCCTAAAAACCAAAAACACTAACCCACTAACAACAAACAACGCTAACCCACTAACACCAAACAACCCTATCACCCTAACAACAAACACTAACCACCTAACAACAAACAACCCTAACACCCTAACAACAAACACTAACCCCCTAACAACAAACAACCCTAAACCCCTAACATCAAAGAACACTAACACCCTAAAAACAAACAACCCTAACCCCCTAACAACAACCACTAACCCCCAAACAACAAACAACCCTAACCCCTAAAAACCAAAAACACTAACCCACTAACAACAAACAACCCTAACCCACTAACAACAAACAACCCTAACTCCCTAACAACAAACAACACTAACCCCCTAACAACAAAAATCCCTAAACCCCTAACATCAAACAACACTAACCCCCTAACAACACAAAACACTAACACCCTAACAAACAACACTAACACCCTAAGAACAAAAACCACTAAACCTCAACAAGAAACAACCCTAAACCCCTAACAACAAACACTAACCCCCTAACAACAAACAACGCTAAACCCCTAACAAGAAACTACCCTAACCCCGTAACAACAAACAACACTAACCCCGTAACAACAAACAACCCTAACCCCCAAACAACAAACAACCCTAAACCCCTAACAACAAACAATCCTAACCCCCGAACAACCAACAACACTAACCCCCTAACCACAATAAACACTAACACCCTAACAACAAAAACCACTAAACCCCAACAAGAAACAACCCTAAACCCGTAGCAACAAACAACACTAACGCCTAACAACAAACAACCCTAACCAAACAACAAACAACCCTAACCCCTGAAAACAAACAACCCTAACCCCTAACAACAAACAACCCTAACCAAACAACAAAAAACCCTAACCGACTAACAACAAACAACACTAAATCCCTAACAAGAAACAACAGTAGCCCCCTAAGAAGAAACAACACTATCCCCCTAACAAGAAACAACACTAACCCCCTGACAACAAACAACAGTAACACCCTAACAACAACCAACCCTAACCCCCTAAGAACAACACTAAGCCCTAAGAACAAACAACACTAACCCCCAACAACGAATACCAACCCCTAACAACACAAAACCTAACCCCTTATCAACAAACAACCCTAACCCACTAACAAAAAACAACCCTAACACCCTAACAACAAACAACCCTAAACCCCTAACAGCAAACAACACTAACCCCCGAACAACAAACAACCCTAACCCCTAAATACCAAAAACAGTAACCCACTAACAACAAACAACCCTAACCCCCTAACAACAAACAACCCTAACCCCCTAACAACAAACAACCCTAACCCCCTAACAACAAACAACACTAAACCCCAACAAGAAACACCCCTAAACCCCTAACAACAAACACTAACCCCCTAAAAACAAACAACACTAAACCCCTAACAAGAAACTAACCTAACCCCTAACAACAATCAACACTAACCCCCTAAAAACAAACAACTCTAACCAAACAACAAACAACCCTAACCAAACAACAAACAACACTAACCCACTAACAACAAACAACACTAACACCCTAACAACAAACAACCCTAACCCCCTAACAACAAACAACACTAACACCCTAACAACAAACAACCCTAACCCCCTAACAACAAACAACACTAACCCCCAACAACAAACAACCCTAAACCCCTAACATCAAAGAACACTAACACCCTAACAACAACAACCCTAACCCCCTAACAACAAACAACCCTAACCAAACAACAAACAACATTAACCGACTAACAACAAACAACACTAACCCCCTAACAAGAAACAACAGTAACCCCCTAACAAGAAACAACACTAACCCCCTAACAACAAACAACACTAACCCCCTAACAACAAACAACACTAACACCCTAACAACAACCAACCCTAACACCCTAAGAACAAACGACACTAAACCCCGGAGAACAAACAACACTAACCCCCAACAACGAACAATACTAACCCCCTAACAACACAAAACCTAACCCCTTATCAACAAACAACCCTAACCCACTAACAAAAAACAACCCTAACACCCTAACAACAATCAACCCTAACCCCCTAACAACAAACAACACTAACCCTCTAACAACAAACAACACTAACCCCCCAACAACAGTCCTAACCACCTAACAACAAACAAACCTAACCCCCAACATCAAAGAACACTAACACCCTAACAACAAACAACCCTAAACCCCTAACAGCAAACAGTAACCCCCTAAAAACAAACAACACTAAACCCCTAACAAGAAACTAACCTAACCCCTAACAACAATCAACACTAACCCCCTAACAACAAACAACTCTAACCAAACAACAAACAACCCTAACCAAACAACAAACAACACTAACCCACTAACAACAAACAACACTAACACCCTAACAACAAACAACCCTAACCCCCTAACAACAAACAACACTAACCCACTAACAACAAACAACCCTAACCCACTAACAACAAACAACCCTAACTCCCTAACAACAAACAACACTAACCCCCTAACAACAAAAAACCCTAAACCCCTAACATCAAACAACACTAACCTCCTAACAACACAAAACAATAACACCCTAACAACAAACAACACTAACCCCGTAACAACAAAGAACCCTAACCCCCTAAAAACAAACAACCCTTAACCCCTAACATCAAACAACACTAACCCCCTAACGACACAAAACACTAACACCCTAACAACAAACAACACTAACACCCTAACAACAAAAACCACTAAACCCCAACAAGAAACAACCCTAAATCCCTAACAACAAACACTAACCCCCTAACAACAAACAACACTGGACCCCTAACAAGAAACTACCCTAACCCCGTAACAACAAACAACACTAACCCGTAACAACAAACAACACTAACCCCCAAACAACAAAAAACCCAAACCCCCAAACAACAAACAACCCTAACCCCTTAACAACAAACAATCCTAACCCCCCAAACAACCAACAACACTAACCCCCTAACCACAATAAACACTAACACCCTAACAACAAAAACCACTAAACCCCAACAAGAAACAACCCTAAACCCCTAACAACAAACACTAACCCCCTAACAACAAACAACACTGAACCCCTAACAAGAAAATACTCTAACCCCGTAACAACAAAAAACACTAACCCGTAACAACAAACAACCCTAACCCCTAAACAACAAACAACCCTAAACCCCAAAAAACAAACAATCCTAACCCCCGAACAACCAACAACACTAACCCCCTAACCACAATAGAGACTAACACCCTAACAACAAAAACCACTAAACCCCAACAAGAAACAACCCTAAACCCCTAACAACAAACAACACTAACCCCCAACAACAAACAATCCTAACCAAACAACAAAAAACCCTAACCCACTAACAACAAACAACACTAACACCCTAACAACAAACAACCCTAACCCCCTAACAACAAACAACTCTAACACCCTAACAACAAACAACCCTAACCCCCTAACAACAAACAACACTAACCCCCTAACAACAAACAACCCTAAACCCCTAACATCAAAGAACACTAACACCCTAACAACAAACAACCCTAACCCCCTAACAACAAACACTGACCCCCAAACAACAAACAACCCTAACCCCTAAAAACCAAAAACACTAACCCACTAACAACAAACAACGCTAACCCACTAACACCAAACAACCCTATCACCCTAACAACAAACACTAACCACCTAACAACAAACAACCCTAACACCCTAACAACAAACACTAACCCCCTAACAACAAACAACCCTAAACCCCTAACATCAAAGAACACTAACACCCTAAAAACAAACAACCCTAACCCCCTAACAACAACCACTAACCCCCAAACAACAAACAACCCTAACCCCTAAAAACCAAAAACACTAACCCACTAACAACAAACAACCCTAACCCACTAACAACAAACAACCCTAACTCCCTAACAACAAACAACACTAACCCCCTAACAACAAAAGTCCCTAAACCCCTAACATCAAACAACACTAACCCCCTAACAACACAAAACACTAACACCCTAACAAACAACACTAACACCCTAAGAACAAAAACCACTAAACCTCAACAAGAAACAACCCTAAACCCCTAACAACAAACACTAACCCCCTAACAACAAACAACGCTAAACCCCTAACAAGAAACTACCCTAACCCCGTAACAACAAACAACACTAACCCCGTAACAACAAACAACCCTAACCCCCAAACAACAAACAACCCTAAACCCCTAACAACAAACAATCCTAACCCCCGAACAACCAACAACACTAACCCCCTAACCACAATAAACACTAACACCCTAACAACAAAAACCACTAAACCCCAACAAGAAACAACCCTAAACCCGTAGCAACAAACAACACTAACGCCTAACAACAAACAACCCTAACCAAACAACAAACAACCCTAACCCCTGAAAACAAACAACCCTAACCCCTAACAACAAACAACCCTAACCAAACAACAAAAAACCCTAACCGACTAACAACAAACAACACTAAATCCCTAACAAGAAACAACAGTAGCCCCCTAAGAAGAAACAACACTATCCCCCTAACAAGAAACAACACTAACCCCCTGACAACAAACAACAGTAACACCCTAACAACAACCAACCCTAACCCCCTAAGAACAACACTAAGCCCTAAGAACAAACAACACTAACCCCCAACAACGAATACCAACCCCTAACAACACAAAACCTAACCCCTTATCAACAAACAACCCTAACCCACTAACAAAAAACAACACTAACACCCTAACAACAAACAACCCTAAACCCCTAACAGCAAACAACACTAACCCCCGAACAACAAACAACCCTAACCCCTAAAAACCAAAAACAGTAACCCACTAACAACAAACAACCCTAACCCCCTAACAACAAACAACCCTAACCCCCTAACAACAAACAACCCTAACCCCCTAACAACAAACAACACTAAACCCCAACAAGAAACACCCCTAAACCCCTAACAACAAACACTAACCCCCTAAAAACAAACAACACTAAACCCCTAACAAGAAACTAACCTAACCCCTAACAACAATCAACACTAACCCCCTAAAAACAAACAACTCTAACCAAACAACAAACAACCCTAACCAAACAACAAACAACACTAACCCACTAACAACAAACAACACTAACACCCTAACAACAAACAACCCTAACCCCCTAACAACAAACAACACTAACACCCTAACAACAAACAACCCTAACCCCCTAACAACAAACAACACTAACCCCCAACAACAAACAACCCTAAACCCCTAACATCAAAGAACACTAACACCCTAACAACAACAACCCTAACCCCCTAACAACAAACAACCCTAACCAAACAACAAACAACATTAACCGACTAACAACAAACAACACTAACCCCCTAACAAGAAACAACAGTAACCCCCTAACAAGAAACAACACTAACCCCCTAACAACAAACAACACTAACCCCCTAACAACAAACAACACTAACACCCTAACAACAACCAACCCTAACACCCTAAGAACAAACGACACTAAACCCCGGAGAACAAACAACACTAACCCCCAACAACGAACAATACTAACCCCCTAACAACACAAAACCTAACCCCTTATCAACAAACAACCCTAACCCACTAACAAAAAACAACCCTAACACCCTAACAACAAACAACCCTAACCCCCTAACAACAAACAACACTAACCCTCTAACAACAAACAACACTAACCCCCCAACAACAGTCCTAACCACCTAACAACAAACAAACCTAACCCCCAACATCAAAGAACACTAACACCCTAACAACAAACAACCCTAAACCCCTAACAGCAAACAGTAACCCCCTAAAAACAAACAACACTAAACCCCTAACAAGAAACTAACCTAACCCCTAACAACAATCAACACTAACCCCCTAACAACAAACAACTCTAACCAAACAACAAACAACCCTAACCAAACAACAAACAACACTAACCCACTAACAACAAACAACACTAACACCCTAACAACAAACAACCCTAACCCCCTAACAACAAACAACACTAACACCCTAACAACAAACAACCCTAACCCCCTAACAACAAACAACACTAACCCCCAACAACAAACAACCCTAAACCCCTAACATCAAAGAACACTAACACCCTAACAACAAACAACCCTAACCCCCTAACAACAAACAACCCTAACCAAACAACAAACAACATTAACCGACTAACAACAAACAACACTAACCCCCTAACAAGAAACAACAGTAACCCCCTAACAAGAAACAACACTAACCCCCTAACAACAAACAACACTAACACCCTAACAACAACCAACCCTAACCCCCTAAGAACAAACAACACTAAGCACTAAGAACAAACAATACTAACCCCCAACAACGAACAATACCAACCCCTAACAACACAAAACCTAACCTCTTATCAACAAACAACCCTAACCCACTGACAAAAAACAACCCTAACACCCTAACAACAAACAACCCTAAACCCCTAACAACAAACACTAACCCCCAAACAACAAACAACCCTAACCCCTAAAAACCAAAAACACTAACCCACTAACAACAAACAACCCTAACCCACTAACAACAACCAACCCTAACCCCCTAAGAACAAACGACACTAAACCCCGTAGAACAAACAACACTAACCCCCAACAACGAACAATACTAACCCCCTAACAACACAAAACCTAACCCCTTATCAACAAACAACCCTAACCCACTAACAAAAAACAACCCTAACACCCTAACAACAAACAACCCTAACCCCCTAACAACAAACAACACTAACCCTCTA
Organism: Elephas maximus indicus; assembly: GCF_024166365.1. Classification (NCBI taxonomy): domain Eukaryota; kingdom Metazoa; phylum Chordata; class Mammalia; order Proboscidea; family Elephantidae; genus Elephas; species Elephas maximus. Next base: position 3,882,508 of record NC_064831.1, read on the forward strand.
ACAACAAACAACCCTAAACCCCTAACATCAAAGAACACTAACACCCTAACAACAAACAACCCTAACCCCCTAACAGCAAACGCTAACCCCCAAACAACAAACAAGCCTAACCCCTAAAAACCAAAAGCACTAACGCACTAACAACAAACAACCCTAACCCGCTAACAACAAAGAACCCTAACACCCTAACAAAAAAAAACACTAACCCCCTAACAACAAACAACCCTAAACCCCTAACATCAAACAACACTAACCCCCTAACAACACAAAACACTAACACCCTAACAAACAACACTAACACCCTAACAACAAAAACCACTAAACCCCAACAAGAAACAACCCTAAACCCCTAACAACAAACACTAACCTCCTAACAACAAACAACACTAAACCCCTAACAAGAAACTACCCTAACCCCGTAACAACAAACAACACTAACCCCGTAACAACAAACAACACTAACCCCCAATCAACATACAACCCTAACCCCCTAACAACAAACAACACTAACACCCTAACAACAACCAACCCTAACCCCTAAGAACAAACAACACTAACGCCCTAAGAACAAACAACAGTAACCCCCAGCAACGAACAATACTAACCCCCTAACAACACAAAACCTAACCCCTTATCAACAAACAACCCTAACCCACTAACAAAAAACAACCCTAACACCCTAACAACAAACAACACTAACCCCCTAACAACAAACAACCCTAAACCCCTAACATCAAAGAACACTAACACCCTAACAACAAACAACCCTAACCCCCTAACAACAAACAACACTAACACCCTAACAACAAAAAACCCTAACCCCCTAACATCAAACAACACTAACACCCTAACAACAAACAACCCTAACCCCCTAAACAACCAACAACACTAACTCCCTAACCACCAACAGCACTAACACAGTAAAAACATAAAACACTAACCCCCTAACAACAACCAACACTTATCCCCTAAAAACAAACAACACTAACCCCCAACAAGAGAAAACCCAAATCATCTAACAACAAAAATCTCTAACCCACTAACAACAAAAAACTCTGAAAATCTAACAACAAACAACACTAACCCACTAACAACAAACAACCCTAATCCCCTAACAACAAACAACCCTTACCCCCTAACAACCAACAACACTAACCCCCTAACCAAAAACACTAACACCCTAACAACACAAACCACTAAACCCCAACAACAAACAACCCTAAACACGTAACAACAAACAACACAAACCCCCTAACAACAAACACAACTAAACCGCAACTGGAAACAACCGTAACCCCCTAACAACAAACAACACTAACCCTCTAACAACAAACAACACTAACCCCCTAACAACAGTCCTAACCACCTAACAACAAACAACACTAACCCCCTAAAAAGAAACAATAAACCCCTAAAAACAAACAACACTCATCCCCTAAGAACAAACAACACTAACCCTCTAACAACAAACAACATTAACCCCTAAGAACAAAAACACTAACCCCCTAACAACAAACAACACTAACCCCCTAAAAACAAACAACCCTAAAACCCTAAAAACAAACAACACTGAACCCCTTAAAACAAACAACACTAACGCCCAAACAACAAACGGCCCTAACCCCTAAAAACCAAAAACACTAACCCACTAACAACAAACATCCCTAACACCCTAACAACAAACAACACTAACCCACTAACAACAAAGAACCCTAAACCCCTAAACAACCAACAACACTAACCCACTAACTACCAACAGCACTAACCCAGTAAAAACATAAAACACTATGCCCCTAACAAGAACCAACACTTATCGCCTGAAAACAAACAACACTAACCCCTAACAGGAAAGAAACAAATCCTGTAACAACAAAAAACTCTAACCCCCTAACAACAAACAACTCTGAACCGCTAACAACAAACAACACTAACCCACTAACAACAAACAACACTATCCCCCTAACAAGAAACTACCCTAACCCAGTAACAACAAACAACCCTAACCCCTAACAACAAACAACCCTAACCCCCTAACAACAAACAACCCTAACCCCTAAAAACCAAAAACACTAACCCACTAAAAACAAACAACCATAACACCCTAACAACAAACAACACTAACCCCCTAAAAAGAAACAACAATAAACCCCTAAAAACAAACAACACTCATCCCCTAAGAACAAACAACACAAACCCTCTAACAACAAACAACACTAACGCCTAAGAACAAAAACACTAACCCCCTAACAACAAACAACTCTAACCCCCTAAAAACAAACAACCCTAAAACCCTAAAAACAAACAACACTAAACCCCTTGAAACAAACAACACTAAGCCCCTAACAACAACCAGCACTAACACACTAACAACAAAAAACACTGACACGCTAACAACAACCAACACTAACCCCCTAAGAACAAACAATTATAACACCCTAAAAAGAAACAACACTAACCCCCTAAAAACAAACAACCCTAAAAACCTAAAAACAAACAACACTGAACCCCTAAAAACAAACAACACTAAGCCAATAACAACAAACAGCACTAACCCACTAACAACAAAAAACACTAACCCGCTAACAACATCCAACAGTAACGCCCTAACCACTAACAACACTAAACCCCTAACAACAAACAATCCTAACCCCCTAACAACAAACAACACTCACCCCTAAAAACAAACAACCCTAAATCCCTAAAAGCAAATAACACTGAACCCCTAAAAACAAACAACACTAAGCCAATAACAACAAACAGCACTAACGCACTAACAACAAAAAACACTAACCCGCTAACAACATCCAACAGTAACGCCCTAACCAGAAACAACACTAACCCCCTAAAAACAAGCAATCCTAACCCCCTAACAACAAACAACACTAACACCATAACAACAAACACCACTAAACCCCAACAAGAAACAACCCTAAACCCCTAACAACAAACAACAATAACCCCCTAACAACAAACAACACTAACCCCCTAAGAACAAACAACACTAACCCCCTAACAACAAACAACACTATATCCCTAACCAAAAACACTAACACCCTAACAACAAAAACCACTAAACCCCAACAAGAAACAACCCTAAACACCTATCAACAAACAACACTAACCCCCTAACAACAAACACTACTAAACCGCAAATAGAAACAACCCTAACCCCCTAACAACAAACAACACTAACCCTCTAACAACAAACAACACTAACCCCCTAACAACAGCCCTAACCACCTAACAACAAACAACACTAACCCCCTAAAAAGAAACAATAAACCCCTAAAATCAAACAACACTAAGCCAATAACAACAAACAGCACTAACCCACTAACAACAAAAAACACTAACCAGCTGACAACATCGAAGAGTAACGCCCTAACCACAAACAACACGAACCCCCTAACAACAAACAATCCTATCCCCCTGACAACAAACAACCCTAACCCCCTAAACAACCAACAACACTAACCCCCTAACTACCAACAGCACTAACCCAGTAAAAACATAAAACACTATGCCCCTAACAACAACCAACACTTATCCCCTGAAAACAAACAACACTAACCCCCTAACAAGAAAGAACCCAAATCCTCTAACAACAAACAACACTAACACACTAACAACAAACAACACTAACCCCCTAACAAGAAACTACCCTAACCCAGTAACAACAAACAACCCTAATCCCTAACAACAAACAAACCTAACCAGCTAACAACAAACAACCCTAACCCCCTAACAACCAACAACCGTAAACCCCTAACAACAACACTAACCCCCTAACAACCAACAACACTAACCCCCTAACAACAAACAATCCTAACCCCCTAACAACAAACAACCCTAACCAACTAACAACAAACAACACTAACAACCTAACAACAAACAACCCTAACCCCCTAACAACAAACAACCATAACCCTCTAACAGCAAACAATCCTAACCGCCGAACAACCAACAACACTAACCCCCTAACCACAATAAACACTAACACCCTAACAACAAAAACCACTAAACCCCAACAAGAAACAACCCTAAACGCGTAACAACAATCAACTCTAACCCCCTAACAACAAACAACCCTGACCAAACAACAAAAAACCCTAACACACTAACAACAAACAACCCTAACACCCTAACAACAAACAACCCTAACCCCTAAACAACAAACAACACTAACCCCCTAACAACAAACAACCCTAAACCCCTAACATCAAAGAACACTAACACCCTAACAACAAACAACCCTAACCCCCTAACAGAAAACGCTAACCCCCAAACAACAAAAAACCCTAACCCCTAAAAACCAAAAGCACTAACCCACTAACAACAAACAACCCTAACCCCCTAACAACAAAGAACCCTAACACCCTAACAACAAACGACACTAACCCCCTAACAACAAACAACCCTAAACCCCTAACATCAAACAACACTAACCCCCTAACAACACAAAACACTAACACCCTAACAAACAACACTAACACCCTAACAACAAAAACCTCTAAACCCCAAAAAGAAACAACCCTAAACCCCTAACAAACAACACTAACCCCCTAACAACAAACAACACTAAACCCCTAACAAGAAACTACCCTAACCCCGTAACAACAAACAACACTAACCCCGTAACAATAAACAACCCTAACCCCCAAACAACAAACAACCCTAACCCCCTAACAACAACCAATCCTAAACCCCGAACAACCAACAACACTAACCCCCTAACCACAGTAAACACTAACACCCTAACAACAAAAACCACTAAACCCCAACAAGAAACAACCCTAAACCCCTAACAACAAACAACACTAACCCCCTCACAACAAACAGCCCTAACCAAACAACAAACAACCCTAGCCCCTAAAAACAAACAACCCTAACCACCTAACAACAAACAACCCTAACCAAACAACAAAAAACCCTAACCGACTAACAACAAACAACACTAACCCCCTAACAAGAAACAACAGTAACCCCCTAACAAGAAACAACACTAACCCCCTGACAACAAACAACACTAACACCCTAACAACAACCAACCCTAACCCCCTAAGAACAACACTAAGCCCTAAGAACAAACAACACTAACCCCCAACAACGAACAATACCAACCCCTAACAACACAAAACCTCACCCCTTATCAACAAACAACCATAATCCACTAACAAAAAACAACCCTAACACCCTAACAACAAACAACCCTAACACCCTAACAACAAACAACACTAACCCCCAAACAAGAAACAACCCTAACCCCTAAAAACCAAAAACAGTAACCCACTAACAACAAACAACCCTAACCCCCTAACAACAAACAACCCTAAACCCCTAACATCAAACAACACTAACCCCCTAACAACAAACAACACTAAAACCCTAACAACAAACAACACTAACACCCTAACAACAAAAACCACTAAACCCCAACAAGAAACACCCCTAAACCCCTAACAACAAACAATAACCCCCTAACAACAAACAACACTAAACCCCTAACAAGAAACTAACCTAACCCCTAACAACAATCAACACTAACCCCCTAACAACAAACACCCCTAACCAAACAACAAACAACACTAACCCACTAACAACAAACAACACTAACACCCTAACAACAAACAACCCTAACCCCCTAACAACAAACAACACTAACCCCCAACAACAAACTACCCTAAACCCCCAACATCAAAGAACACTAACACCCTAACAACAAACAAACCTAACCCCCTAACAACAAACCCTAACCCCCAAACAACAAACAACCCTAACCCCTAAAAACCAAGAACACTAACCCACTAAAAACAAACAACCCTAACCCACTAACAACAAACAACCCTAACACCCTAACAACAAACAACACTAACCCCTAACAATGAACAACACTAACACCCGAACAACAAACACCACTAAACCCCAACAAGAAACAACCCTAAACCCCTAACAACAAACAACACTAACCCCCTAACAACATACAACCCTAACCCACTAACCACAATCAACCTTAACACCCTAACAACAAACAACACTAACCCCCTAACAACAAACAACCCTAAACCCCTAACATCAAAGAACACTAACACCCTAACAACAAACAACACTAACACCCTAACAACAAAAACCACTAAACCCCAACAAGAAACAACCCTAAGCCCCTAACAACAAACAACACTAACCCCCTAACAAGAAACAACCCTAAACCCCTAACAACAACCAACACTAACCCCCTAACAACAAACAATCCTAACCCCGTAAAAACAAACAACCCTAAAACCCTAAAAGCAAACAACACTGAACCCCTAAAAACAAACAACACTAAGCCCCTAATAACAAACAACACTAACCCCCTAGCAACAACCAACCCTAACCCCCTAAGAACAAACAACACTAACCCCCTAAGAAAAAACAACAGTAACCCCCAACAATGAACAATACTAACCCCCTAACAACACAAAACCTAACCCCTTATCAACAAACAACCCTAACCCACTAACAACAAACAACCTTAACAACCTAACAACAAACAACACTAACCCCCTAACAACAAACAACCCTAAACCCCTAACCACAAACAACACTAACCCCGTAAGAACAAACAACACTAACCCCCTAACAACAAACATCACTAACACCCTAAAAACAAAAACCACTAAACCCCAACAAGAAACAACCCTAAGCCCCTAACAACAAACAACACTAACCCCCTAACAAGAAACAACCCTAACCCCCTAACAACAAACAACACTAACCCTCTAACAACAAACAACACTAACCCCCCAACAACAGTCCTAACCACCTAACAACAAACAAACCTAACCCCCAACATCAAAGAACACTAACACCCTAACAACAAACAACCCTAAACCCCTAACAGCAAACAGTAACCCCCTAAAAACAAACAACACTAAACCCCTAACAAGAAACTAACCTAACCCCTAACAACAATCAACACTAACCCCCTAACAACAAACAACTCTAACCAAACAACAAACAACCCTAACCAAACAACAAACAACACTAACCCACTAACAACAAACAACACTAACACCCTAACAACAAACAACCCTAACCCCCTAACAACAAACAACACTAACACCCTAACAACAAACAACCCTAACCCCCTAACAACAAACAACACTAACCCCCAACAACAAACAACCCTAAACCCCTAACATCAAAGAACACTAACACCCTAACAACAAACAACCCTAACCCCCTAACAACAAACAACCCTAACCAAACAACAAACAACATTAACCGACTAACAACAAACAACACTAACCCCCTAACAAGAAACAACAGTAACCCCCTAACAAGAAACAACACTAACCCCCTAACAACAAACAACACTAACCCCCTAACAACAAACAACACTAACACCCTAACAACAACCAACCCTAACACCCTAAGAACAAACGACACTAAACCCCGGAGAACAAACAACACTAACCCCCAACAACGAACAATACTAACCCCCTAACAACACAAAACCTAACCCCTTATCAACAAACAACCCTAACCCACTAACAAAAAACAACCCTAACACCCTAACAACAAACAACCCTAACCCCCTAACAACAAACAACACTAACCCTCTAACAACAAACAACACTAACCCCCCAACAACAGTCCTAACCACCTAACAACAAACAAACCTAACCCCCAACATCAAAGAACACTAACACCCTAACAACAAACAACCCTAAACCCCTAACAGCAAACAGTAACCCCCTAAAAACAAACAACACTAAACCCCTAACAAGAAACTAACCTAACCCCTAACAACAATCAACACTAACCCCCTAACAACAAACAACTCTAACCAAACAACAAACAACCCTAACCAAACAACAAACAACACTAACCCACTAACAACAAACAACACTAACACCCTAACAACAAACAACCCTAACCCCCTAACAACAAACAACACTAACACCCTAACAACAAACAACCCTAACCCCCTAACAACAAACAACACTAACCCCCAACAACAAACAACCCTAAACCCCTAACATCAAAGAACACTAACACCCTAACAACAAACAACCCTAACCCCCTAACAACAAACAACCCTAACCAAACAACAAACAACATTAACCGACTAACAACAAACAACACTAACCCCCTAACAAGAAACAACAGTAACCCCCTAACAAGAAACAACACTAACCCCCTAACAACAAACAACACTAACACCCTAACAACAACCAACCCTAACCCCCTAAGAACAAACAACACTAAGCACTAAGAACAAACAATACTAACCCCCAACAACGAACAATACCAACCCCTAACAACACAAAACCTAACCTCTTATCAACAAACAACCCTAACCCACTGACAAAAAACAACCCTAACACCCTAACAACAAACAACCCTAAACCCCTAACAACAAACACTAACCCCCAAACAACAAACAACCCTAACCCCTAAAAACCAAAAACACTAACCCACTAACAACAAACAACCCTAACCCACTAACAACAACCAACCCTAACCCCCTAAGAACAAACGACACTAAACCCCGTAGAACAAACAACACTAACCCCCAACAACGAACAATACTAACCCCCTAACAACACAAAACCTAACCCCTTATCAACAAACAACCCTAACCCACTAACAAAAAACAACCCTAACACCCTAACAACAAACAACCCTAACCCCCTAACAACAAACAACACTAACCCTCTAACAACAAACAACCCTAAACCCCTAACATCAAAGAACACTAACACCCTAACAACAAACAACCCTAACCCCCTAACAGCAAACGCTAACCCCCAAACAACAAACAAGCCTAACCCCTAAAAACCAAAAGCACTAACGCACTAACAACAAACAACCCTAACCCGCTAACAACAAAGAACCCTAACACCCTAACAAAAAAAAACACTAACCCCCTAACAACAAACAACCCTAAACCCCTAACATCAAACAACACTAACCCCCTAACAACACAAAACACTAACACCCTAACAAACAACACTAACACCCTAACAACAAAAACCACTAAACCCCAACAAGAAACAACCCTAAACCCCTAACAACAAACACTAACCTCCTAACAACAAACAACACTAAACCCCTAACAAGAAACTACCCTAACCCCGTAACAACAAACAACACTAACCCCGTAACAACAAACAACACTAACCCCCAATCAACATACAACCCTAACCCCCTAACAACAAACAACACTAACACCCTAACAACAACCAACCCTAACCCCTAAGAACAAACAACACTAACGCCCTAAGAACAAACAACAGTAACCCCCAGCAACGAACAATACTAACCCCCTAACAACACAAAACCTAACCCCTTATCAACAAACAACCCTAACCCACTAACAAAAAACAACCCTAACACCCTAACAACAAACAACACTAACCCCCTAACAACAAACAACCCTAAACCCCTAACATCAAAGAACACTAACACCCTAACAACAAACAACCCTAACCCCCTAACAACAAACAACACTAACACCCTAACAACAAAAAACCCTAACCCCCTAACATCAAACAACACTAACACCCTAACAACAAACAACCCTAACCCCCTAAACAACCAACAACACTAACCCCCTAACCACCAACAGCACTAACACAGTAAAAACATAAAACACTAACCCCCTAACAACAACCAACACTTATCCCCTAAAAACAAACAACACTAACCCCCAACAAGAGAAAACCCAAATCATCTAACAACAAAAATCTCTAACCCACTAACAACAAAAAACTCTGAAAATCTAACAACAAACAACACTAACCCACTAACAACAAACAACCCTAATCCCCTAACAACAAACAACCCTTACCCCCTAACAACCAACAACACTAACCCCCTAACCAAAAACACTAACACCCTAACAACACAAACCACTAAACCCCAACAACAAACAACCCTAAACACGTAACAACAAACAACACAAACCCCCTAACAACAAACACAACTAAACCGCAACTGGAAACAACCGTAACCCCCTAACAACAAACAACACTAACCCTCTAACAACAAACAACACTAACCCCCTAACAACAGTCCTAACCACCTAACAACAAACAACACTAACCCCCTAAAAAGAAACAATAAACCCCTAAAAACAAACAACACTCATCCCCTAAGAACAAACAACACTAACCCTCTAACAACAAACAACATTAACCCCTAAGAACAAAAACACTAACCCCCTAACAACAAACAACACTAACCCCCTAAAAACAAACAACCCTAAAACCCTAAAAACAAACAACACTGAACCCCTTAAAACAAACAACACTAACGCCCAAACAACAAACGGCCCTAACCCCTAAAAACCAAAAACACTAACCCACTAACAACAAACATCCCTAACACCCTAACAACAAACAACACTAACCCACTAACAACAAAGAACCCTAAACCCCTAAACAACCAACAACACTAACCCACTAACTACCAACAGCACTAACCCAGTAAAAACATAAAACACTATGCCCCTAACAAGAACCAACACTTATCGCCTGAAAACAAACAACACTAACCCCTAACAGGAAAGAAACAAATCCTGTAACAACAAAAAACTCTAACCCCCTAACAACAAACAACTCTGAACCGCTAACAACAAACAACACTAACCCACTAACAACAAACAACACTATCCCCCTAACAAGAAACTACCCTAACCCAGTAACAACAAACAACCCTAACCCCTAACAACAAACAACCCTAACCCCCTAACAACAAACAACCCTAACCCCTAAAAACCAAAAACACTAACCCACTAAAAACAAACAACCATAACACCCTAACAACAAACAACACTAACCCCCTAAAAAGAAACAACAATAAACCCCTAAAAACAAACAACACTCATCCCCTAAGAACAAACAACACAAACCCTCTAACAACAAACAACACTAACGCCTAAGAACAAAAACACTAACCCCCTAACAACAAACAACTCTAACCCCCTAAAAACAAACAACCCTAAAACCCTAAAAACAAACAACACTGAACCCCTTAAAACAAACAACACTAAGCCCCTAACAACAACCAGCACTAACACACTAACAACAAAAAACACTGACACGCTAACAACAACCAACACTAACCCCCTAAGAACAAACAATTATAACACCCTAAAAAGAAACAACACTAACCCCCTAAAAACAAACAACCCTAAAAACCTAAAAACAAACAACACTGAACCCCTAAAAACAAACAACACTAAGCCAATAACAACAAACAGCACTAACCCACTAACAACAAAAAACACTAACCCGCTAACAACATCCAACAGTAACGCCCTAACCACTAACAACACTAAACCCCTAACAACAAACAATCCTAACCCCCTAACAACAAACAACACTCACCCCTAAAAACAAACAACCCTAAATCCCTAAAAGCAAATAACACTGAACCCCTAAAAACAAACAACACTAAGCCAATAACAACAAACAGCACTAACGCACTAACAACAAAAAACACTAACCCGCTAACAACATCCAACAGTAACGCCCTAACCAGAAACAACACTAACCCCCTAAAAACAAGCAATCCTAACCCCCTAACAACAAACAACACTAACACCATAACAACAAACACCACTAAACCCCAACAAGAAACAACCCTAAACCCCTAACAACAAACAACAATAACCCCCTAACAACAAACAACACTAACCCCCTAAGAACAAACAACACTAACCCCCTAACAACAAACAACACTATATCCCTAACCAAAAACACTAACACCCTAACAACAAAAACCACTAAACCCCAACAAGAAACAACCCTAAACACCTATCAACAAACAACACTAACCCCCTAACAACAAACACTACTAAACCGCAAATAGAAACAACCCTAACCCCCTAACAACAAACAACACTAACCCTCTAACAACAAACAACACTAACCCCCTAACAACAGCCCTAACCACCTAACAACAAACAACACTAACCCCCTAAAAAGAAACAATAAACCCCTAAAATCAAACAACACTAAGCCAATAACAACAAACAGCACTAACCCACTAACAACAAAAAACACTAACCAGCTGACAACATCGAAGAGTAACGCCCTAACCACAAACAACACGAACCCCCTAACAACAAACAATCCTATCCCCCTGACAACAAACAACCCTAACCCCCTAAACAACCAACAACACTAACCCCCTAACTACCAACAGCACTAACCCAGTAAAAACATAAAACACTATGCCCCTAACAACAACCAACACTTATCCCCTGAAAACAAACAACACTAACCCCCTAACAAGAAAGAACCCAAATCCTCTAACAACAAACAACACTAACACACTAACAACAAACAACACTAACCCCCTAACAAGAAACTACCCTAACCCAGTAACAACAAACAACCCTAATCCCTAACAACAAACAAACCTAACCAGCTAACAACAAACAACCCTAACCCCCTAACAACCAACAACCGTAAACCCCTAACAACAACACTAACCCCCTAACAACCAACAACACTAACCCCCTAACAACAAACAATCCTAACCCCCTAACAACAAACAACCCTAACCAACTAACAACAAACAACACTAACAACCTAACAACAAACAACCCTAACCCCCTAACAACAAACAACCATAACCCTCTAACAGCAAACAATCCTAACCGCCGAACAACCAACAACACTAACCCCCTAACCACAATAAACACTAACACCCTAACAACAAAAACCACTAAACCCCAACAAGAAACAACCCTAAACGCGTAACAACAATCAACTCTAACCCCCTAACAACAAACAACCCTGACCAAACAACAAAAAACCCTAACACACTAACAACAAACAACCCTAACACCCTAACAACAAACAACCCTAACCCCTAAACAACAAACAACACTAACCCCCTAACAACAAACAACCCTAAACCCCTAACATCAAAGAACACTAACACCCTAACAACAAACAACCCTAACCCCCTAACAGAAAACGCTAACCCCCAAACAACAAAAAACCCTAACCCCTAAAAACCAAAAGCACTAACCCACTAACAACAAACAACCCTAACCCCCTAACAACAAAGAACCCTAACACCCTAACAACAAACGACACTAACCCCCTAACAACAAACAACCCTAAACCCCTAACATCAAACAACACTAACCCCCTAACAACACAAAACACTAACACCCTAACAAACAACACTAACACCCTAACAACAAAAACCTCTAAACCCCAAAAAGAAACAACCCTAAACCCCTAACAAACAACACTAACCCCCTAACAACAAACAACACTAAACCCCTAACAAGAAACTACCCTAACCCCGTAACAACAAACAACACTAACCCCGTAACAATAAACAACCCTAACCCCCAAACAACAAACAACCCTAACCCCCTAACAACAACCAATCCTAAACCCCGAACAACCAACAACACTAACCCCCTAACCACAGTAAACACTAACACCCTAACAACAAAAACCACTAAACCCCAACAAGAAACAACCCTAAACCCCTAACAACAAACAACACTAACCCCCTCACAACAAACAGCCCTAACCAAACAACAAACAACCCTAGCCCCTAAAAACAAACAACCCTAACCACCTAACAACAAACAACCCTAACCAAACAACAAAAAACCCTAACCGACTAACAACAAACAACACTAACCCCCTAACAAGAAACAACAGTAACCCCCTAACAAGAAACAACACTAACCCCCTGACAACAAACAACACTAACACCCTAACAACAACCAACCCTAACCCCCTAAGAACAACACTAAGCCCTAAGAACAAACAACACTAACCCCCAACAACGAACAATACCAACCCCTAACAACACAAAACCTCACCCCTTATCAACAAACAACCATAATCCACTAACAAAAAACAACCCTAACACCCTAACAACAAACAACCCTAACACCCTAACAACAAACAACACTAACCCCCGAACAAGAAACAACCCTAACCCCTAAAAACCAAAAACAGTAACCCACTAACAACAAACAACCCTAACCCCCTAACAACAAACAACCCTAAACCCCTAACATCAAACAACACTAACCCCCTAACAACAAACAACACTAAAACCCTAACAACAAACAACACTAACACCCTAACAACAAAAACCACTAAACCCCAACAAGAAACACCCCTAAACCCCTAACAACAAACAATAACCCCCTAACAACAAACAACACTAAACCCCTAACAAGAAACTAACCTAACCCCTAACAACAATCAACACTAACCCCCTAACAACAAACACCCCTAACCAAACAACAAACAACACTAACCCACTAACAACAAACAACACTAACACCCTAACAACAAACAACCCTAACCCCCTAACAACAAACAACACTAACCCCCAACAACAAACTACCCTAAACCCCCAACATCAAAGAACACTAACACCCTAACAACAAACAAACCTAACCCCCTAACAACAAACCCTAACCCCCAAACAACAAACAACCCTAACCCCTAAAAACCAAGAACACTAACCCACTAAAAACAAACAACCCTAACCCACTAACAACAAACAACCCTAACACCCTAACAACAAACAACACTAACCCCTAACAATGAACAACACTAACACCCGAACAACAAACACCACTAAACCCCAACAAGAAACAACCCTAAACCCCTAACAACAAACAACACTAACCCCCTAACAACATACAACCCTAACCCACTAACCACAATCAACCTTAACACCCTAACAACAAACAACACTAACCCCCTAACAACAAACAACCCTAAACCCCTAACATCAAAGAACACTAACACCCTAACAACAAACAACACTAACACCCTAACAACAAAAACCACTAAACCCCAACAAGAAACAACCCTAAGCCCCTAACAACAAACAACACTAACCCCCTAACAAGAAACAACCCTAAACCCCTAACAACAACCAACACTAACCCCCTAACAACAAACAATCCTAACCCCGTAAAAACAAACAACCCTAAAACCCTAAAAGCAAACAACACTGAACCCCTAAAAACAAACAACACTAAGCCCCTAATAACAAACAACACTAACCCCCTAGCAACAACCAACCCTAACCCCCTAAGAACAAACAACACTAACCCCCTAAGAAAAAACAACAGTAACCCCCAACAATGAACAATACTAACCCCCTAACAACACAAAACCTAACCCCTTATCAACAAACAACCCTAACCCACTAACAACAAACAACCTTAACAACCTAACAACAAACAACACTAACCCCCTAACAACAAACAACCCTAAACCCCTAACCACAAACAACACTAACCCCGTAAGAACAAACAACACTAACCCCCTAACAACAAACATCACTAACACCCTAAAAACAAAAACCACTAAACCCCAACAAGAAACAACCCTAAGCCCCTAACAACAAACAACACTAACCCCCTAACAAGAAACAACCCTAACCCCCTAACAACAAACAACACTAACCCTCTAACAACAAACAACACTAACCCCCCAACAACAGTCCTAACCACCTAACAACAAACAAACCTAACCCCCAACATCAAAGAACACTAACACCCTAACAACAAACAACCCTAAACCCCTAACAGCAAACAGTAACCCCCTAAAAACAAACAACACTAAACCCCTAACAAGAAACTAACCTAACCCCTAACAACAATCAACACTAACCCCCTAACAACAAACAACTCTAACCAAACAACAAACAACCCTAACCAAACAACAAACAACACTAACCCACTAACAACAAACAACACTAACACCCTAACAACAAACAACCCTAACCCCCTAACAACAAACAACACTAACACCCTAACAACAAACAACCCTAACCCCCTAACAACAAACAACACTAACCCCCAACAACAAACAACCCTAAACCCCTAACATCAAAGAACACTAACACCCTAACAACAAACAACCCTAACCCCCTAACAACAAACAACCCTAACCAAACAACAAACAACATTAACCGACTAACAACAAACAACACTAACCCCCTAACAAGAAACAACAGTAACCCCCTAACAAGAAACAACACTAACCCCCTAACAACAAACAACACTAACACCCTAACAACAACCAACCCTAACCCCCTAAGAACAAACAACACTAAGCACTAAGAACAAACAATACTAACCCCCAACAACGAACAATACCAACCCCTAACAACACAAAACCTAACCTCTTATCAACAAACAACCCTAACCCACTGACAAAAAACAACCCTAACACCCTAACAACAAACAACCCTAAACCCCTAACAACAAACACTAACCCCCAAACAACAAACAACCCTAACCCCTAAAAACCAAAAACACTAACCCACTAACAACAAACAACCCTAACCCACTAACAACAACCAACCCTAACCCCCTAAGAACAAACGACACTAAACCCCGTAGAACAAACAACACTAACCCCCAACAACGAACAATACTAACCCCCTAACAACACAAAACCTAACCCCTTATCAACAAACAACCCTAACCCACTAACAAAAAACAACCCTAACACCCTAACAACAAACAACCCTAACCCCCTAACAACAAACAACACTAACCCTCTAACAACAAACAACCCTAAACCCCTAACATCAAAGAACACTAACACCCTAACAACAAACAACCCTAACCCCCTAACAGCAAACGCTAACCCCCAAACAACAAACAAGCCTAACCCCTAAAAACCAAAAGCACTAACGCACTAACAACAAACAACCCTAACCCGCTAACAACAAAGAACCCTAACACCCTAACAAAAAAAAACACTAACCCCCTAACAACAAACAACCCTAAACCCCTAACATCAAACAACACTAACCCCCTAACAACACAAAACACTAACACCCTAACAAACAACACTAACACCCTAACAACAAAAACCACTAAACCCCAACAAGAAACAACCCTAAACCCCTAACAACAAACACTAACCTCCTAACAACAAACAACACTAAACCCCTAACAAGAAACTACCCTAACCCCGTAACAACAAACAACACTAACCCCGTAACAACAAACAACACTAACCCCCAATCAACATACAACCCTAACCCCCTAACAACAAACAACACTAACACCCTAACAACAACCAACCCTAACCCCTAAGAACAAACAACACTAACGCCCTAAGAACAAACAACAGTAACCCCCAGCAACGAACAATACTAACCCCCTAACAACACAAAACCTAACCCCTTATCAACAAACAACCCTAACCCACTAACAAAAAACAACCCTAACACCCTAACAACAAACAACACTAACCCCCTAACAACAAACAACCCTAAACCCCTAACATCAAAGAACACTAACACCCTAACAACAAACAACCCTAACCCCCTAACAACAAACAACACTAACACCCTAACAACAAAAAACCCTAACCCCCTAACATCAAACAACACTAACACCCTAACAACAAACAACCCTAACCCCCTAAACAACCAACAACACTAACCCCCTAACCACCAACAGCACTAACACAGTAAAAACATAAAACACTAACCCCCTAACAACAACCAACACTTATCCCCTAAAAACAAACAACACTAACCCCCAACAAGAGAAAACCCAAATCATCTAACAACAAAAAACTCTAACCCACTAACAACAAAAAACTCTGAAAATCTAACAACAAACAACACTAACCCACTAACAACAAACAACCCTAATCCCCTAACAACAAACAACCCTTACCCCCTAACAACCAACAACACTAACCCCCTAACCAAAAACACTAACACCCTAACAACACAAACCACTAAACCCCAACAACAAACAACCCTAAACACGTAACAACAAACAACACAAACCCCCTAACAACAAACACAACTAAACCGCAACTGGAAACAACCGTAACCCCCTAACAACAAACAACACTAACCCTCTAACAACAAACAACACTAACCCCCTAACAACAGTCCTAACCACCTAACAACAAACAACACTAACCCCCTAAAAAGAAACAATAAACCCCTAAAAACAAACAACACTCATCCCCTAAGAACAAACAACACTAACCCTCTAACAACAAACAACATTAACCCCTAAGAACAAAAACACTAACCCCCTAACAACAAACAACACTAACCCCCTAAAAACAAACAACCCTAAAACCCTAAAAACAAACAACACTGAACCCCTTAAAACAAACAACACTAACGCCCAAACAACAAACGGCCCTAACCCCTAAAAACCAAAAACACTAACCCACTAACAACAAACATCCCTAACACCCTAACAACAAACAACACTAACCCACTAACAACAAAGAACCCTAAACCCCTAAACAACCAACAACACTAACCCACTAACTACCAACAGCACTAACCCAGTAAAAACATAAAACACTATGCCCCTAACAAGAACCAACACTTATCGCCTGAAAACAAACAACACTAACCCCTAACAGGAAAGAAACAAATCCTGTAACAACAAAAAACTCTAACCCCCTAACAACAAACAACTCTGAACCGCTAACAACAAACAACACTAACCCACTAACAACAAACAACACTATCCCCCTAACAAGAAACTACCCTAACCCAGTAACAACAAACAACCCTAACCCCTAACAACAAACAACCCTAACCCCCTAACAACAAACAACCCTAACCCCTAAAAACCAAAAACACTAACCCACTAAAAACAAACAACCATAACACCCTAACAACAAACAACACTAACCCCCTAAAAAGAAACAACAATAAACCCCTAAAAACAAACAACACTCATCCCCTAAGAACAAACAACACAAACCCTCTAACAACAAACAACACTAACGCCTAAGAACAAAAACACTAACCCCCTAACAACAAACAACTCTAACCCCCTAAAAACAAACAACCCTAAAACCCTAAAAACAAACAACACTGAACCCCTTAAAACAAACAACACTAAGCCCCTAACAACAACCAGCACTAACACACTAACAACAAAAAACACTGACACGCTAACAACAACCAACACTAACCCCCTAAGAACAAACAATTATAACACCCTAAAAAGAAACAACACTAACCCCCTAAAAACAAACAACCCTAAAAACCTAAAAACAAACAACACTGAACCCCTAAAAACAAACAACACTAAGCCAATAACAACAAACAGCACTAACCCACTAACAACAAAAAACACTAACCCGCTAACAACATCCAACAGTAACGCCCTAACCACTAACAACACTAAACCCCTAACAACAAACAATCCTAACCCCCTAACAACAAACAACACTCACCCCTAAAAACAAACAACCCTAAATCCCTAAAAGCAAATAACACTGAACCCCTAAAAACAAACAACACTAAGCCAATAACAACAAACAGCACTAACGCACTAACAACAAAAAACACTAACCCGCTAACAACATCCAACAGTAACGCCCTAACCAGAAACAACACTAACCCCCTAAAAACAAACAATCCTAACCCCCTAACAACAAACAACACTAACACCATAACAACAAACACCACTAAACCCCAACAAGAAACAACCCTAAACCCCTAACAACAAACAACAATAACCCCCTAACAACAAACAACACTAACCCCCTAAGAACAAACAACACTAACCCCCTAACAACAAACAACACTATATTCCTAACCAAAAACACTAACACCCTAACAACAAAAACCACTAAACCCCAACAAGAAACAACCCTAAACACCTATCAACAAACAACACTAACCCCCTAACAACAAACACTACTAAACCGCAAATAGAAACAACCCTAACCCCCTAACAACAAACAACACTAACCCTCTAACAACAAACAACACTAACCCCCTAACAACAGCCCTAACCACCTAACAACAAACAACACTAACCCCCTAAAAAGAAACAATAAACCCCTAAAATCAAACAACACTAAGCCAATAACAACAAACAGCACTAACCCACTAACAACAAAAAACACTAACCAGCTGACAACATCGAAGAGTAACGCCCTAACCACAAACAACACGAACCCCCTAACAACAAACAATCCTATCCCCCTGACAACAAACAACCCTAACCCCCTAAACAACCAACAACACTAACCCCCTAACTACCAACAGCACTAACCCAGTAAAAACATAAAACACTATGCCCCTAACAACAACCAACACTTATCCCCTGAAAACAAACAACACTAACCCCCTAACAAGAAAGAACCCAAATCCTCTAACAACAAACAACACTAACACACTAACAACAAACAACACTAACCCCCTAACAAGAAACTACCCTAACCCAGTAACAACAAACAACCCTAATCCCTAACAACAAACAAACCTAACCAGCTAACAACAAACAACCCTAACCCCCTAACAACCAACAACCGTAAACCCCTAACAACAACACTAACCCCCTAACAACCAACAACACTAACCCCCTAACAACAAACAATCCTAACCCCCTAACAACAAACAACCCTAACCAACTAACAACAAACAACACTAACAACCTAACAACAAACAACCCTAACCCCCTAACAACAAACAACCATAACCCTCTAACAGCAAACAATCCTAACCGCCGAACAACCAACAACACTAACCCCCTAACCACAATAAACACTAACACCCTAACAACAAAAACCACTAAACCCCAACAAGAAACAACCCTAAACGCGTAACAACAATCAACTCTAACCCCCTAACAACAAACAACCCTGACCAAACAACAAAAAACCCTAACACACTAACAACAAACAACCCTAACACCCTAACAACAAACAACCCTAACCCCTAAACAACAAACAACACTAACCCCCTAACAACAAACAACCCTAAACCCCTAACATCAAAGAACACTAACACCCTAACAACAAACAACCCTAACCCCCTAACAGAAAACGCTAACCCCCAAACAACAAAAAACCCTAACCCCTAAAAACCAAAAGCACTAACCCACTAACAACAAACAACCCTAACCCCCTAACAACAAAGAACCCTAACACCCTAACAACAAACGACACTAACCCCCTAACAACAAACAACCCTAAACCCCTAACATCAAACAACACTAACCCCCTAACAACACAAAACACTAACACCCTAACAAACAACACTAACACCCTAACAACAAAAACCTCTAAACCCCAAAAAGAAACAACCCTAAACCCCTAACAAACAACACTAACCCCCTAACAACAAACAACACTAAACCCCTAACAAGAAACTACCCTAACCCCGTAACAACAAACAACACTAACCCCGTAACAATAAACAACCCTAACCCCCAAACAACAAACAACCCTAACCCCCTAACAACAACCAATCCTAAACCCCGAACAACCAACAACACTAACCCCCTAACCACAGTAAACACTAACACCCTAACAACAAAAACCACTAAACCCCAACAAGAAACAACCCTAAACCCCTAACAACAAACAACACTAACCCCCTCACAACAAACAGCCCTAACCAAACAACAAACAACCCTAGCCCCTAAAAACAAACAACCCTAACCACCTAACAACAAACAACCCTAACCAAACAACAAAAAACCCTAACCGACTAACAACAAACAACACTAACCCCCTAACAAGAAACAACAGTAACCCCCAACAAGAAACAACACTAACCCCCTGACAACAAACAACACTAACACCCTAACAACAACCAACCCTAACCCCCTAAGAACAACAATAAGCCCTAAGAACAAACAACACTAACCCCCAACAACGAACAATACCAACCCCTAACAACACAAAACCTCACCCCTTATCTACAAACAACCCTAATCCACTAACAAAAAACAACCCTAACACCCTAACAACAAACAACCCTAACACCCTAACAACAAACAACACTAACCCCCGAACAAGAAACAACCCTAACCCCTAAAAACCAAAAACAGTAACCCACTAACAACAAACAACCCTAACCCCCTAACAACAAACAACCCTAAACCCCTAACATCAAACAACACTAACCCCCTAACAACAAACAACACTAAAACCCTAACAACAAACAACACTAACACCCTAACAACAAAAACCACTAAACCCCAACAAGAAACACCCCTAAACCCCTAACAACAAACAATAACCCCCTAACAACAAACAACACTAAACCCCTAACAAGAAACTAACCTAACCCCTAACAACAATCAACACTAACCCCCTAACAACAAACACCCCTAACCAAACAACAAACAACACTAACCCACTAACAACAAACAACACTAACACCCTAACAACAAACAACCCTAACCCCCTAACAACAAACAACACTAACCCCCAACAACAAACTACCCTAAACCCCCAACATCAAAGAACACTAACACCCTAACAACAAACAAACCTAACCCCCTAACAACAAACCCTAACCCCCAAACAACAAACAACCCTAACCCCTAAAAACCAAGAACACTAACCCACTAAAAACAAACAACCCTAACCCACTAACAACAAACAACCCTAACACCCTAACAACAAACAACACTAACCCCTAACAATGAACAACACTAACACCCGAACAACAAACACCACTAAACCCCAACAAGAAACAACCCTAAACCCCTAACAACAAACAACACTAACCCCCTAACAACATACAACCCTAACCCACTAACCACAATCAACCTTAACACCCTAACAACAAACAACACTAACCCCCTAACAACAAACAACCCTAAACCCCTAACATCAAAGAACACTAACACCCTAACAACAAACAACACTAACACCCTAACAACAAAAACCACTAAACCCCAACAAGAAACAACCCTAAGCCCCTAACAACAAACAACACTAACCCCCTAACAAGAAACAACCCTAAAACCCTAACAACAACCAACACTAACCCCCTAACAACAAACAATCCTAACCCCGTAAAAACAAACAACCCTAAAACCCTAAAAGCAAACAACACTGAACCCCTAAAAACAAACAACACTAAGCCCCTAATAACAAACAACACTAACCCCCTAGCAACAACCAACCCTAACCCCCTAAGAACAAACAACACTAACCCCCTAAGAAAAAA
Organism: Elephas maximus indicus; assembly: GCF_024166365.1. NCBI lineage: Eukaryota > Metazoa > Chordata > Mammalia > Proboscidea > Elephantidae > Elephas > Elephas maximus. Next base: position 3,905,482 of record NC_064831.1, read on the forward strand.
CAACAGTAACCCCCAACAATGAACAATACTAACCCCCTAACAACACAAAACCTAACCCCTTATCAACAAACAACCCTAACCCACTAACAACAAACAACCTTAACAACCTAACAACAAACAACACTAACCCCCTAACAACAAACAACCCTAAACCCCTAACCACAAACAACACTAACCCCGTAAGTACAAACAACACTAACCCCCTAACAACAAACATCACTAACACCCTAAAAACAAACACCACTAAACCCCAACAAGAAACAACCCTAAGCCCCTAACAACAAACAACACTAACCCCCTAACAAGAAACAACCCTAAACCCCTAACAACAAACAACACTAACCCTCTAACAACAAACAACCCTAACCAAACAACAAACAACCCTAACCCACTAACAACAAACAACACTAACCCCCTAACAAGGAACTACCATAACCCCGTAACAACAAACAACCCTAAACCCTAAAAACAAGCAACCCTAACCCCCTAACAACAAACAACCCTAACCAAACAACAAACAACCTTAACCGACTAACAACAAACAACACTAAACCCCTAACAAGAAACTACCCTAAACCCGTGACAACAACCAACCGTAACAACAAACAAAACTAACCCCCTAAGAACAAACAACACTAACCCCTTAACAAGAAACAACACTAAACCACTAAAAACAAACAACACTAACCCCCTAACAACAAACAACCCTAACCCCATATCAACAAACAACTCTAACCCCCTAACAACAAACAAAACTAACTCCCTAACAACCAACAACTCTAACCCCCTAACAACAAACAACACTAACCGCCTATCCACAAACAACACTAACCCCCTAACAACAAACAACACTAACCCCCTAAAAACAAACAACCCTAAAACCCTAAAACAAACAACATTGAACACCTAAAAACAAACAACACTAAGCCCCTAACAACAAACAGCACTAACCCACTAACAACAAAAAACACTAACCCCTTAACAACCAACAACACTAACCCCCTAATAAGAAACTACCCTAACCCCGTAACAACAAACAACACTAACCCCCTAACAACAAACAACCCTAAGTCTCTAACAACAAACAACCCTCACCCCCTAAAAGCCAACAACCCAAAACCCCTAACAACAAACAGTAACCCCCTATCAACAAACAACCCTAATCCCATAACAACCAACAACACTAACCCCCTATCTGCAAACAACACTAACCCCCTAATAACAAACAACACTAACCCTCTAACAACAAACAATCCTAACCCCCTAACAACAAACAACACTAACCCCCTAACAACAAACATCCCTAACCGACTAACAACAAACAAAACTAACGCCCTAACAACACTAACCCCTGACCAGAAACAACACTAACCCCCTAACAAAAATCAACCCTAACTCCCTAACAACAAACAACCCTAACCCACTAACAACAAACAAACCTAACACCCTAACAACAAACAACACTAACCCCCTAACAACAAACAACCCTGAACCCCTAACAACAAACAACACTATCCCCCTAACAACAACCTTAACCCCCTAACAACAAACAAACCTAACCCCCAAACAACAAAGAACCCTAACCCCCTCACGAAAACAACCCTAAGCCCCTAACAAGCACAACTCTAAACCCCGAAAAATACAATCGTAACCCCGTAACAAACACAACCCTAACCCCCTAACAAAGCCTAACAATAACTTTAAACCTGACCATAAGCATAACCCCAAACCCTAGCACTAACTCTAACTCTAAACTTAACACTAACCTAGCCCTGCCCTTTACCGTAAACCTATCCTTAACCCTAACCTTACCCCTACCCGAACCCTAACTCTATACCTAACCCGAACACTAACCTTGACCCTACTCTAACTTTAACTCTAACGTGACTATTAACTGAAACATCACCCTAACCCTAAGCCTAAATCTAACTCGAGCCCTAACCATAACAATTACACTAAACCCTCGCCTTAACTGTAAACCTAACCCTAACCCTCACCCTAATCCTTAACCGTATCCCCAACCCTAAACCTAACGCTATCCCCAAACTTATCCCTAACCCTAACCCTAATACGAACAGTAACCCAAATCTAACCCTAACCCTAATATTAAACCTAAACTTAAATCTACCCTAACCATAAACCTAACCCTAACACCCTAAACCTAACGTCTAACACCATCTATAATCCTAACCCTTATCATAACCCTCACCCTTAACCTAAACTTCACACTAACCCTAAACCTAACCTAACGCTGACCCTAGACATAACGCCTAACCCTAACCGAACCCTAAACCTATCCTTAACACTAACCTGAACACAAACCCAAACCCTAGCCCTCACCATAAAAATAACCCTCACCCTATCCTGAACTTCATCCAAACACTAACCATAACCTTAACCCTAAACCTAGACCTAACCCAAACCCTAACCTTAAACCTAACTCTAAGAATAACGCTAGTCCATCTGTAACCCTAAACTGAACACTTACAATAGCCCTGAACCTAACCCTAAAATAATCCTAATCCTAACCCTAGACCTAATCCTAACCCTACCCCTAACCTTGACCCTAAATAGAACACTAAGTCTAACCCTCAACATGGACCTAAACCTAATTCTTACCCTACACCTAACCCTAATCCTAAACCAAACCCTAACTCTGACTATAACCTTAATCATAACAATTACTCTAAACCCTCACCATAACTGTAAAACTAACTGTAACCCTCACCCTAAATCCTAACCGTATCCCACAACCCTAACCCTAATGCTATCCCTAACCCTAACCCTAACATTAACCTGAAACCCCTGAGCCCTAATGATAAACCTAACCCTAACACAAACCCTAACCCTAACACCAAAGCCTAGCAAAAACCTTAACACTAACTCTCACCCTAACTCTAACACTAACCCGAAACCGAATCATGAACCTAACCCTAAGCCTAAACCAAACCTAACCATGACCAGAACCGCAAGGCCTAACCGGAACCCTCACCCAAACCCTAACCCTAAACTACACCTCTAACCCCTAACGCCTTATCATAACGATAATCCTAACCCTAACCAACCCTAACCCTAAAACTAACCCTCACCCCAACCACAAAGCCTAACACAACCATGACCCTAACCCTAACCGTAACACTAAACTTAACCCTAACCTTAAATCTAACCCTAACCCTAAAACTGAACACAACCCCTGAACGTAACCCTAACCCTGAACATAACTTTAACACTAACCTGAAAACAAGCCCAAACCTTAGCCATAACCCTAACCCTCACCCTATCTTAAACTTCATCCTATCCCTAACCTAAAACTCACCCTGACTTTAACCCTAACCCTACCCCTAAACCTAACCCTCACCTTAACCTTGGCCCAACTGTAACCCGAAACCTAACCCTTACAATAACTCTGACCCTAATCCTCGCCCTAAACCTAATTCTAATTCTAACCCTGACCCTAACCCTAACCTAACCTTAACCCTATCTTTAAGCCTACCATAAACTTAAACCTAACCCTAACCCTTAACCTTAACTCTAACCCTAACCCTAGCCCTAACCCTAACCTTAACGGTGACACTTACCCAAAACCCTCACCTTAACTGTAAATGTAACTCTAACTCTTACCCTAACCCTAAACTTAACCCTAATTATAACCTTAACCTAAACCTAATTGAAACAGTAACCCTTAACCCTAACTCTAATCCTTAGCCTAAAACTAACCTTAACCCTAAACCTAACCCTAACCACTGACCCTAACTCTAACCCTGACCCTGAGCCGAACCCTCACCCTTAACCAGAATTTCACCCTAAGCATAACGCTAAGCGTACCCTAACTTCATTCAAACACGAACCCTAAGCAAAACTAACACTAACACTACATGTAACCCTAACACTAAGCCTAACACTAACCCTGACTCTGACCTGAACCCAAACCCCTAACCCCAACCCTCTCGCTTAACATAAACTTCTCTGTAACCCTAACCCTAAAACTAAACGTCACACTAAATCTCCCCTAACCCTGACCGTACCATAAACGTAACCCTAACTCTAAACTCAAAACTAACCCTGACCTAACTCTAACTCTAACCCTAATCCTAACCCTAAAACTTACCCTACACACTCAGCTTAAATGGAAACCTAGCACTAACCCTCATCTTACCATCTAAACCTAACCTCAACCCTTAACCTAACCCTATCTATAACCTTCACCTAGCCCTAAACCTAAACATGACTTAACCCTAACACTAACCCTAACCCTAAATCTAAACCTAACCTTAACCCTAAACTTAATCCTAACCTAAGCTCTAACCCTAACCCCTAACGCTAACCCTAAGCTCAACCCTCACCCTTCAATTAAACTTTACCCCAGCTGTAGCCCTAACCCTAAGCCGAACCCTAAACCTGACCCTAACATTAACCCAAACACCTAACCCTAACCCTAAGCCTAATCCTAAACCTAACCCTAACCTTAACCCAAATGCCTAACCCTAACCCTAACCCTCATCCTTAACCTAAACTTCACCCTAAACCTAAGGCTAACCCTAACCCTGAAAGTAAAGCTAACCCTTAACTATCCCCTAACTCTAGCCCTGACCCTAAACCTAATGCTAACCCTAGCCCTAACAGTAACACCCGAAAACATCAGCTTAATGTAAACTTAACACTAACCCTCCCATGAACCCCTAACCCTAACCCTACCCCGCATCCTACACCTAACCCAGACCTAAACCTAACCCTTTCTCTAACCCTAAATTAACCCTAACCTTAACTCTACCCTAACCCTAACAATAACTCTAAACCTGACCATAACCATAATCCTAAACCCTAGCACTAACTCTAACTCTAAATCTAACCCTAAGCTAGCCCTACCCTTTACCGTAAACCTAGCCTTAACCCTAACCTTACCCCTACCCAAACCCTAACGCTATACCTAACCCGAACACTAACCTTAACCCTACTCTAACCTTAAGCCTAACCCTGACTATTAACTGAAACTTCACCCTAACCCTAAGCCTAACTCTAACCCTAACCATAACAATTAGCCTAAACCCTCGCCTTAACTGTAAACCTAACCCTAACCCTCACCCTAATCCTTAACCGTATCCCCAACCCTAAACCTAACGCTATCCCCAAACTTATCCCTAACCCTAACCCTAATACGAACAGTAACCCAAATCTAACCCTAACCCTAATATTAAACCTAAACTTAAATCTACCCTAACCATAAACCTAACCCTAACACCCTAAACCTAACGTCTAACACCGTCTATAATCCTAACCCTTACCATAACCCTCACCCTTAACCTAAACTTCACACTAACCCTAAACCTAACCTAACGCTGACCCTAGACATAACGTCTAACCCTAACCGAACCCTAAACCTATCCTTAACACTAACCTGAACACAAACCCAAACCCTAGCCCTCACCATAAAAATAACCCTCACCCTATCCTGAACTTCATCCAAACACTAACCATAACCTTAACCCTAAACCTAGACCTAACCCAAACCCTAACCTTAAACCTAACTCTAAGAATAACGCTAGTCCATCTGTAACCCTAAACCGAACACTTACAATAGCCCTGAACCTAACCCTAAAATAATCCTAATCCTAACCCTAGACCTAATCCTAACCCTACCCCTAACCTTGACCCTAAATAGAACACTAAGTCTAACCCTCAACATGGACCTAAACCTAATTCTTACCCTACACCTAACCCTAATCCTAAACCAAACCCTAACTCTGACTATAACCCTAATCATAACAATTACCCTAAACCCTCACCTTAACTGTAAAACTAACCGTAACCCGCACCCTAAATCCTAACCGTATCCCACAACCCTAATCCTAATGCTATCCCTAACCCTAACCCTAACATTAACCTGAAACCCCTGAGCCCTAATGATAAACCTAACCCTAACACAAACCCTAACCCTAACACCAAAGCCTAGCAAAAACCTTAACACTAACTCTCACCCTAACTCTAACACTAACCCGAAACCGAATCATGAACCTAACCCTAAGCCTAAACCAAACCTAACCATGACCAGAACCGCAAGGCCTAACCGGAACCCTCACCCAAACCCTAACCCTAAACTACACCTCTAACCCCTAACGCCTTATCATAACGATAATCCTAACCCTAACCAACCCTAACCCTAAAACTAACCCTCACCCCAACCACAAAGCCTAACACAACCGTGACCCTAACCCTAAACGTAACACTAAACTTAACCCTAACCTTAAATCTAACCCTAACCCTAAAACTGAACACAACGCCTGAACGTAACCCTAACCCTGAACATAACCTTAACACTAACCTGAAAACAAGCCCAAACCTTAGCCATAACCCTAACCCTCACCCTATCTTAAACTTCACCCTATCCCTAACCTAAAACTCACCCTGACTTTAACCCTAACCCTCCCCATAAACCTAACCCTCACCTTAACCTTGGCCCACCTGTAACCCGAAACCTAACCCTTACAATAACTCTGACCCTAATCCTCGCCCTAAACCTAATTCTAATTCTAACCCTGACCCTAACCCTAACCTAACCTTAACCCTATCTTTAAGCCTACCATAAACTTAAACCTAACCCTAACCCTTAACCGTAACTCTAACCCTAACCCTAGCCCTAACCCTAACCTTAACGGTAACACTTACCCAGAACCCTCACCTTAACTGTAAATGTAACTCTAACTCTTACCCTAACCCTAAACTTAACCCTAATTATAACCTTAACCTAAACCTAACTGAAACAGTAACCCTTAACCCTAACTCTAATCCTAATCCTTCGCCTAAAACTAACCTTAACCCTAAACCTAACCCTAACCACTGACCCTAACTCTAACCCTAACCCTAAGCCGAACCCTCACCTTTAACCAGAATTTCACCCTAAGCATAACGCTAAGCGTACCCTAACTTCATTCAAACCCGAACCCTAAGCAAAACTAACACTAACACTACACGTAACCCTAACCCTAAGCCTAACCCTAACCCTGACTCTGACCTGAACCCAAACCCCTAACCCCAACCCTCTCGCTTAACATAAACTTCTCTGTAACCCTAACCCTAAAACTAAACGTCACACTAAATCTCCCCTAACCCTGACCGTACCATAAACGTAACCCTAACTCTAAACTCAAAACTAACCCTGACCCTAACTCTAACTCTAACCCTAACCCTAACCCAAACCCTAACACCAAAGCGAAAGCCTAGCAAAAACCTTAACCCTAACTCTCACCCTAACTCTAACACTAACCCGAAACCTAATCATGAACCTAACCCTAACCCTAAACCAAACCTAACCATGACCAGAACCACAAGGTCTAACCGGAACCCTCACCCAAAACCTAATCCTAAACTACACCTCTAACTCTAACACTTTACCATAACCATAATCCAAACCCTACCCAACCCTAACCCTAAACCTAACCCTCACCCCAACCACAACGCCTAACACAACCATAACCCTTACCCTAACCGTAACACTAAACTTAACACTAACCCTAACCCTAAAACTAAACACAACCCATGAACTTAACCCTAACCCTGAACATAACCTTAACACTAACCTGAAAACAAGCCCAAACAACACTAACCCACTAACAACATACAACCCTAACCCACTAACCACAATCAACCTTAACACCCTAACAACAAACAACACTAACCCCCTAACAACAAACAACACTAACCCCCTGACATCAAACAACCCTAAACCCCTAACATCAAAGAACACTAACACCCTAACAACAAACAACCCTAAACCCCTAACAACAAACACTAACACCCAAACAACAAACAACACTAACCCCTAGAAACCAAAAACACTAACCCACTAACAACAAACAACCCTAACCCCCTAACAACAAACACTAACCCCCAAACAACAAACAACCCTAACCCCTAACATCAAAGAACACTAACACCCTAACAACAAACAACATTAACCCCCTAACAACAAACAACGCTAACCCCCTAACAACACAAAACACTAACACCCTAACAACAAACAACACTAACACCCTAACAACAAAAACCACTAAACCCCAACAAGAAACAACCCTGAAACCCTAACAATAAACACTAACACCCTAAGAACAAACAACACTAACCCCCTAACAACAATCAACCCTAAACTCCTAACATCAAAGAAGACTAACACCCTAACAACAAACCACCCTAACCCCCTAACAACAAACACTAACAACCAAACAACAAACAATCCTAACCCCTAAAATCCAAAAACACTAACCCACTAACAACAAACAACCCTAACCCACTAACAGCAAACAACCCTAACCCGCTAACAACAAACAACCCTAAACCCCTAACATCAAACAACACTAACCCCCTAACAACACAAAACACTAACACCCTAACAACAAACAACACTAACACCCTAACAACAAAAACCACTAAACCCCAACAAGAAACAAACCTAACCCCCTAACAACAAACAACACTAAACCCCTAACAAGAAACTACCCTAACCCCATAACAACAAACAATCCTAACCCCGTAACAACAAACAACCCTAACCCCTAAACAACAAACAACCATAACCCCCTAACAACAAACAATCCTAACCCCCGAACAACCAACAACACTAACCCCCTAACCACAGCAAACACTAACACCCTAACAACAAAAACCACTAAACCCCAACAAGAAACAACCCTAAACCCCTAACAACAAACAACACTAACCCCCTAACAACAAACAACCCTAACCAAACAACAAAAAACCCTCACCCACTAACAACAAAAAACACTAACACCCTAACAACAAACAACCATAACCCCCTAACAACAAACAACACTAACACCCTAACAACAAACAACCCTAACCCCCTAACAACAAACCCTAACCCCCAAACAACAAACAACCCTAATCCCTAAAAACCAAAAACACTAACCCACTAACAACAAACAACCCTAAACCACTAACAACAAACAACCCTAACACCCTAACAACAAACAACACTAACCCCCTAACAACAAACAACCCTAAACCCCTAACATCAAACAACACTAACCCCCTAACAACACAAAACACTAACACCCTAACAACAAACAACACTAACACCCTAACAACAAAAACCACTAAACCCCAACAAGAAACAACCCTAAACCCCTAACAACAAACACTAACCCCCTAACAACAAACAACACTAAACCCCTAACAAGAAACTACCCTAACCCCGTAACAACAAACAACACTAACCCCGTAACAACAAACAATCCTAACCCCCAAACAACAAACAACCCTAAACCCCAAACAACAAACAACTCTAACCCCCTAACAACCAACAACACTAACCCCCTAACCACAATAAACACTAACACCCTAACAACAAAAACCACTAAACCCCAACAAGAAACAACCCTAAACCCCTAACAACAAACAACACTAACCCCCTAACAACAAGCAACCCTGACCAAACAACAAAAAACCCTAACCCACTAACAACAAACAACACTAACACCCTAACAACAAGCAACCCTAACTCCCTAACAACAAACAACACTAACACCCTAACAACAAACAACCCTATCCACCTAAAAACAAACAACACTAACCCCCTAACAACAAACAACCCTAAACCCCTAACATCAAAGAACACTAACACCCTAACAACAAACAACCCTAACCCCCTAACAACAAACACTAACCCCCAAGCAACAAACAACCCTAACTCCTAAAAACCAAAAACACTAACCCACTAACAGCAAACAACCCTAACCCACAATCAACAAACAACCCTAACCCCCTAACAACAAACAACCCTAAACCCCTAACATCAAACAACACTAACCCCCTAACAACACAAAACACTAATACCCTAACAACAAACAACACTAACACCCTAACAACAAAAACCACTGAACACCAACAAGAAACAACCCCAAACCCCTAACAACAAACAACACCACTCCCTAAAAACAAACAACCCTAACCAAACAACAAAAAACTCTAACCCACTAACAACAAACAACACTAACACCCTAACAACAAACAATCCTAACCCCCTAACAACAAACAACACTAACACCCTAACAACAAACAACCCTAACCCCCTAACAACAAACAACACTAACCCCCAACAACAAACAACCCTAAACCCCTAACATCAACGAACACTAACACCCTAAGAACAAACAACCCTAACCCCCAACAACAAACACTAACCCCCAAACAACAAACAAACCTAACCCCTAAAAACCAAAAACACTAAACCACTAACAACAAACAACCCTAACCCACTAACAACAAACAACCCTAACATCCTAACAACAAACAACACTAACACCCTCACAACAAACAACACTAACACCCTAACAACAAAAACCACTAAAACCCAACAAGAAAAAACCCTAAACCCCTAATAACAAACACTATCCCCCTTACAACAAACAACACTAAACCCCTAACAAGAAACTACCCTAACCCCATAACAACAAACAACACTAACCTCCTAACAACAAACAACACTAAACCCCTAACAAGAAAGTACCCTAACCCCGTAACAACAAACAACACTAACCCGGTAACAACAAACAACCATAACCCCCAAACAACAAACAACCCTAACCCCCTTACAACAAACAGCACTAACCCCCTAACAACAAAGAACCCTAAACCCCTAACATCAAACAACACTAACACCCGAACAACAAACAACCCTAACCCCCTAACAACAAACACTAACCCCCAAACAACAAACAACCCTAACCCCTAAAAACCAAAAACACTAACCCACTAACAACAAACAACCCTAACCCCCTAACAATAACCAATCCTAACCCCCGAACAACCAACAACACTAACCCCCTAACCACAATAAACACTAACACCCTAACAACAAAAACCACTAAACCCCAACAAGAAACCACCCTAAACCCCTAACAACAAACAACACTAACCCCCTAACAACAAACAATCCTAACCAAACAACAAACAACCCTAACCCACTAACAACAAACAACACTAACACCCTAAAAACAAACAACCCTAACCCCCTAACAACAAACAACACTAACACCCTAACAACAAACATCCCTAACCCCCTAACAACAAACAACACTACGCCCTAACAACAAACAACCCTAACTCCCTAAAAACAAACACTAACCCCCAAACAAAAAACAACACTAACCCCTAAAAACCAAAAACACTAACCCACTAACAACAAACAACCCTAACCCACTAACAACAAACAACCCTAACACCCTAACAACAAACAACACTAACCCCATAATATCAAACAACCCTAAACCCCTAACATCAAACAACACTAACCCCCTAACAACACAAAACACTAACACCCTAACAACAAACAACACTAACACCCTAACAACAAAAACCACTAAACCCCAACAAGAAACAACCCTGAACCCCTAACAAGAAACACTAACACCCTGAGAACAAACAACACTAACCCCCTAACAACAATCAACCCTAAACCACTAACATCAAAGAACACTAACACCCTAACAACAAACCACCCTAACCCCCTAACAACAAACACTAACAACCAAACAACAAACAATCCTAATCCCTAAAATCCAAAAACACTAACCCACTAACAACAAACAACCCTAACCCACTAACAGCAAACAACCCTAACCCGCTAACAACAAACAACCCTAAACCCCTAACATCAAACAACACTAACCCCCTAACAACACAAAACACTAACACCCTAACAACAAAGAACACTAACACCCTAACAACCAAAACCACTAAACCCCAACAAGAAACAACCCTAACCCCCTAACAACAAACAACACTAAACCCCTAACAAGAAACTACCCTAACCCCATAACAACAAACAATCCTAACCCCTTAACAACAAACAACCATAACCCCCTAACAACAAACAATCCTAATCCCCGAACAACCAACAACACTAACCCCCTAACCACAGCAAACACTAACACCCTAACAACAAAAACCACTAAACCCCAACAAGAAACAACCCTAAACCCCTAACAACAAACAACACTTAGCCCCTAACAACAAACAACCCTAACCAAACAACAAAAAACCCTCACCCACTAACAACAAAAAACACTAACACCCTAACAACAAACAACCATAACCCCCTAACAACAAACAACACTAACACCCTAACAACAAACAACCCTAACCCCCTAACAACAAACCCTAACCCCCAAACAACAAACAACCCTAACCCCTAAAAACCAAAAACACTAACCCACTAACAACAAACAACCCTAAACCACTAACAACAAACAACCCTAACACCCTAACAACAAACAACACTAACCCCCTAACAACAAACAACCCTAAACCCCTAACATCAAACAACACTAACCCCCTAACAACACAAAACACTAACACCCTAACAACAAACAACACTAACACCCTAACAACAAAAACCACTAAACCCCAACAAGAAACAACCCTAAACCCCTAACAACAAACACTAACCCCCAAACAACAAACAACACTAAACCCCTAACAAGAAACTACCCTAACCCCGTAACAACAAACAACAGTAACCCCGTAACAACAAACAATCCTAACCCCCAAACAACAAACAACCCTAAACCCCAAACAACAAACAACTCTAACCCCCTAACAACCAACAACACTAACCCCCTAACCACAATAAACACTAACACCCTAACAACAAAAACCACTAAACCCCAACAAGAAACAACCCTGAACCCCTAACAATAAACACTAACACCCTAAGAACAAACAACACTAACCCCCTAACAACAATCAACCCTAAACCCCTAACATCAAAGAACACTAACACCCTAACAACAAACCACCCTAACCCCCTAACAACAAACACTAACAACCAAACAACAAACAATCCTAACCCCTAAAATCCAAAAACACTAACCCACTAACAACAAACAACCCTAACCCACTAACAGCAAACAACCCTAACCCGCTAACAACAAACAACCCTAAACCCCTAACATCAAACAACACTAACCCCCTAACAACACAAAACACTAACACCCTAACAACAAACAACACTAACACCCTAACAACAAAAACCACTAAACCCCAACAAGAAACAACCCTAACCCCCTAACAACAAACAACACTAAACCCCTAACAAGAAACTACCCTAACCCCATAACAACAAACAATCCTAACCCCGTAACAACAAACAACCCTAACCCCTAAACAACAAACAACCATAACCCCCTAACAACAAACAATCCTTATCCCCGAACAACCAACAACACTAACCCCCTAACCACAGCAAACACTAACACCCTAACAACAAAAACCACTAAACCCCAACAAGAAACAACCCTAAACCCCTAACAACAAACAACACTAAGCCCCTAACAACAAACAACCCTAACCAAACAACAAAAAACCCTCACGCACTAACAACAAAAAACACTAACACCCTAACAACAAACAACCATAACCCCCTAACAACAAACAACACTAACACCCTAACAACAAACAACCCTAACCCCCTAACAACAAACCCTAACCCCCAAACAACAAACAACCCTAATCCCTAAAACCAAAAACACTAACCCACTAACAACAAACAACCCTAAACCACTAACAACAAACAACCCTAACACCCTAACAACAAACAACACTAACCCCCTAACAACAAACAACCCTAAACCCCTAACATCAAACAACACTAACCCCCTAACAACACAAAACACTAACACCCTAACAACAAACAACACTAACACCCTAACAACAAAAACCACTAAACCCCAACAAGAAACAACCCTAAACCCCTAACAACAAACACTAACCCCCTAACAACAAACAACACTAAACCCCTAACAAGAAACTACCCTAACCCCGTAACAACAAACAACACTAACCCCGTAACAACAAACAATCCTAACCCCCAAACAACAAACAACCCTAAACCCCAAACAACAAACAACTCTAACCCCCTAACAACCAACAACACTAACCCCCTAACCACAATAAACACTAACACCCTAACAACAAAAACCACTAAACCCCAACAAGAAACAACCCTAAACCCCTAACAACAAACAACACTAACCCCCTAAGAACAAACAACCCTGACCAAACAACAAAAAACCCTAACCCACTAACAACAAACAACACTAACACCCTAACAACAAACAACCCTAACTCCCTAACAACAAACAACACTAACACCCTAACAACAAACAACCCTATCCACCTAAAAACAAACAACACTAACCCCCTAACAACAAACAACCCTAAATCCCTAACATCAAAGAACACTAACACCCTAACAACAAACAACCCTAACCCCCTAACAACAAACACTAACCCCCAAGCAACAAACAACCCTAACTCCTAAAAACCAAAAACACTAACCCACTAACAGCAAACAACCCTTACCCACAATCAACAAACAACCCTAACACCCTAACAACAAAAAACACTAACCCTCTAACAACAAACAACCCTAAACCCCTAACATCTAACAACACTAACCCACTAACAACACAAGACACTAACACCCTAACAACAAACAACACTAACACCCTAACAACAAAAACCACTAAACCCCAACAAGAAACAACCCTAAACCCCTTACAACAAACAACACCACTCCCTAACAACAAACAACCCTAACCAAACAGCAAAAAACTCTAACCCACTAACAACAAACAACACTAACACCCTAACAAAAAACAACCCTAACCCACGAACAACAAACAACCCTAAACCACTAACAACAAACAACCCTAACACCCTAACAAGAAACAACACTAACCTCATAACATCAAACAACCCTAAACCCCTAACATCAAACAACACTAACCCACTAACAACACAAAACACTAACACCCTAAGAACAAACAACACTAACACCCTAACAACAAAAACCACTAAATACCAACAAGAAACAACCCTAAACCCCTAACAAAAAACACTAACCCCCTAACAACAAACAACACTAAACCCCTAACAAGAAACTACCCTAACCCCGTAACAACAAACAACACTAACCCAGTAACAACAAACAACCCTAACACCCAAACAACAAACAACCCTAACCCCCTAAAAACAAACAATCCTAACCCCCGAACAACCAACAACACTAACCCCCTAACCACAATAAACACTAACACCCGAACAACAAAAAACACTAAACCCCAACAAGAAAGAACCCTAAACCCCGAACAACAAACACTAACACCCTAACAAAAAACAACACTAAACCCCTAACAACAAACAACACTAACCCCTAAAATCCAAAAACACTAACCCACTAACAACAAACAACACTAACCCACTAACAGCAAACAACCCTAACACCCTAACAACAAACAACACTAACCCCCTAACAACAAACAACCCTAACCAAACAACAAACAAACCAAACCCACTAACAACAAACAACACTAACAACCTAACAACAAACAACCCTAACCCCCTAACAACAAACAACACTAACACCCTAACAACAACCAACCCTAACCCCCTAAGAACAAACAACACTAACGCCCTAAGAACAAACAACACTAACCCCTAGCAACGAACAATACTAACCCCCAACAACAAAAAACCTAACCCCTTATCAACAAACAACCCTAACCCACTAACAACAAACAACCCTAACCCCCGAACAACCAACAACACTAACCCCCTAACCACAATAAACACTAACACCCTATCAACAAAAACCACTAAACCCCATCAAGAAACAACCATAAAACCCTAACAACAAACAACACTAACCCCCTAACAACAAACAACACTAACCCCCTAACAACAAACAACACTAACCCCCTAACAACAAACAACACTAACACCCTAACAACAAACAAACCTAACCCCCTAACAACAAACAACTCTAACCCCCTAACAACAAACAACCCTAAACCCCTAACATCAAAGAACACTAACACCCTAACAACAAACAACCCTAACCCCCTAACAACAAACACTAACCCCCAAAAAACAAACAACCCTAACCCCTAAAAACCAAAAAAACTAACCCACTAACAACAAACAACCCTAACCCACTAACAACAAACAACCCTACCACCCTAACATCAAACAACACTAACCCCCTAACAACACAAAATACTAACACCCTAACAACAAACAACAGTAACACCCTAACAACAGAAACCACTAAACCCCAACAAGAAACAACCCTAAACCCCTAACAGCAAACACTAACCCCCTAACAACAAACAACCCTAACCAAACAACAAAAAACCCTAACCTACTAACAACAAACAACACTAACACCCTAACAACAAACAACCCTAACCCCCTAACAACAAACAACGCTAACACCCTAACAACAAACAACCCTAACCCCCTAACAACAAACAACACTAACCCCCTAACAACAAACAACACTAAACCCCTAACATCAAACAACACTAACCCCCTAACAACACAAAACACTAACACCCGAACAACAAACAACACTAACACCCTAACAACAAAAACTACTAAACCCCAACAAGAAACAACCCTAAACCCCTAAAAACAAACACTAACCCCCTAACAACAAACAACACTAAACCCCTAACAAGAAACTACCCTAACCCCGTAACAACAAACAACCCTAACCCCCAAACAACAAACAACCCTAACCCCCTAAAAACAAAGAACACTAACCCCCTAACAACAAACAACCCTAAACCCCTAACATCAAAGAACACTAACACCCTAACAACAAACAAAACTAACCCCCTAACAACAAACACTAACCCCCAAGCAAGAAACAACACTAACTCCTAAAAACCAAAACACTAACCCACTAACAACAAACCACCCTAACCCACAATCAACAAACAACCCTAACACCCTTACAACAAAAAACACTAACCCCCTAACAACAAACAACACTAACACCCTAACATCAAACAACACTAACCCCCTAACAACACAAAACACTAACACCCTAACAACAAACAACACTAACACCCTAACAACAAAAACCACTAAACCGCAACAAGAAACACCCCTAAACCCCTAACAACAAACAACACCTCTCCCTAACAACAAACAACCCTAACCAAACAACAAAAAACTCTAACAAACTAACAACAAACAACACTAACACCCTAACAACAAACAACCGTAACCCCCTAACAACAAACAACACTAACACCCTAACAACAAACAACCCTAACCCCCTAACAACAAACAACACTAACCCCCTAACAACAAACAACCCTAAACCCCTAACATCAAAGAACACTAACACCCTAACAACAAACAACCCTAACCCCCAACAACAAACACTAACCCCCAAACAACAAACAACCCTAACCGCTAAAAACCAAAAACACTAACCCACTACCAACAAACAACCCTAACATCCTAACAACAAACAACACTAACCCCCTAACAACAAATAACCCTAAACCCCTAACATCAAACAACACTAACCCCCTAACAGCACAAAAGACTAACACCCTAACAACAAACAACACTAACACCCTAACAACAAAAACCACTAAACCCCAACAAGAAACAACCCGAAACCCCTAACAACAAACACTAACCCCCTAACAACAAACAACACTAAACCCCTAACAAGAAACTACCCTAACCCCGTAACAGCAAACAACACTAACCCCGTAACAACAAACAGCCCTAACCCCCAAACAACAAACAACCCTAAGCCCCTAACAACAAACAATCCTAACCCCCGAACAACCAACAACACTAACCCCCTAACCACAATAAAGACTAACACCCTAACAACAAAAACCACTAAACCCCAACAAGAAACAACCCTGAACCCCTAACAACAAACAACACTAACCCCCTAACAACAAACAATCCTAACCAAACAACAAAAAACCCTAACCCAGTAACAACAAACAACACTAACCCCCTAACAACAAACAACCCTAAACCCCTAACATCAAAGAACACTAACACCCTAACAACAAACAACCCTAACCCCCTAACAACAAACACTAACCCCCAAACAACAAACAACCCTAACCCCTAAAAATCAAAAACACTAACCCACTAACAACAAAAAACCCTAACCCACTAACAACAAACAACCCTAACACCCTAACAACAAACAACACTAACCCCCAAACAACAAACAACCCTAAACCCCTAACATCAAACAACACTAACACCCTAACATCACAAAACACTAACACCCTAACAACAAACAACACTAACACCCTAACAACAAACAAACCTAACCCCCTAACAAGAAACAACTCTAACCCCCTAACAACAAACAACCCTAAACCCCTAACATCAAACAACACTAACACCCTAACATCACAAAACACTAACTCCCTAACAACAAACAACACTAACACCCTAACAACAAACAAACCTAACCCCCTAACAACAAACAACTCTAACCCCCTAACAACAAACAACCCTAAACCCCTAACATCAAAGAACACTAACACCCTAACAACAAACAACCCTAACGCCCTAACAACAAACACTAACCCCCAAACAACAAACAACCCTAAGTCCCTAACAACAAACAACACTAACACCCTAACAACAAACAACCCTAAACCCCTAACAACAAACACTAACCCCCTAACAAAAAACAACACTAAACCCCGAACAAGAAACTACCCTAACCCCGTAACAAGAAACAACACTAACCCCGTAACAAGAAACAACCCTAACCCCCTAACAACGAACAACACTAACCCCCTAACAACAAACAACCCTAAACCCCTAACAACAAACACTAACCCCCAAACAACAAACAACCCTAACCCCTAAAAACCAAAAAAACTAACCCACTAACAACAAACAACCCTAACCCACTAACAACAAACAACCCTAACACCCTAACATTAAACAACACTAACCCCCTAACAACACAAAATACTAACACCCTAACAACAAACAACACTAACCCCCTAACAAAAAACAACCCTAACCAAACAACAAAAAATCCTAACCCACTAACCACAAACAACACTAACACCCTAACAACAAAAACCCCTAAACCCCAACAAGAAACAACCCTAAACCCCTAAGAACAAACAACACTAACCCCCTAACAACAAACAACCCTAACCAAACAACAAAAAACCCTAACCTACTAACAACAAACAACACTAACACCCTAACAACAAACAACCCTAACCCCCTAACAACAAACAACACTAACACCCTAACAACAAACAACCCTATCCCCCTAACAACAAACAACACTAACCCCCTAACAACAAACAACCCTAAACCCCTAACATCAAACAACACTAACCCCCTAACAACACAAAACACTAACACCCGAACAACAAACAACACTAACACCCTAACAACAAAAACCACTAAACCCCAACAAGAAACAACCCTAAACCCCTAACAACAAACACTAACCCCCTAACAACAAACAACACTAAACCCCTAACAAGAAACTACCCTAACCCCGTAACAACAAACAACCCTAACCCCCAAACAACAAACAACCCTAACCCCCTAAAAACAAAGAACACTAACCCCCTAACAACAAACAACCCTAAACCCCTAACATCAAAGAACACTAACACCCTAACAACAAACAAAACTAACCCCCTAACAACAAACACTAACCCCCAAGCAAGAAAAAACACTAACTCCTAAAAACCAAAACACTAACCCACTAACAACAAACCACCCTAACCCACAATCAACAAACAACCCTAACACCCTAACAACAAAAAACACTAACCCCCTAACAACAAACAACACTAACACCCTAACATCAAACAACACTAACCCCCTAACAACACAAAACACTAACACCCTAACAACAAACAACACTAACACCCTAACAACAAAAACCACTAAACCGCAACAAGAAACACCCCTAAACCCCTAACAACAAACAACACCACTCCCTAACAACAAACAACGCTAACCAAACAACAAAAAACTCTAACAAACTAACAACAAACAACACTAACACCCTAACAACAAACAACCCTAACCCCCTAACAACAAACAACACTAACACCCAAACAACAAACAACCCTAACCCCCTAACAACAAACAACACTAACCCCCTAACAACAAACACTAACCCCCAAGCAAGAAACAACACTAACTCCTAAAAACCAAAACACTAACCCACTAACAACAAACCACCCTAACCCACAATCAACAAACAACCCTAACACCCTAACAACAAAAAACACTAACCCCCTAACAACAAACAACACTAACATCCTAACATCAAACAACACTAACCCCCTAACAACACAAAACACTAACACCCTAACAACAAACAACACTAACACCCTAACAACAAAAACCACTAAACCGCAATAAGAAACACCCCTAAACCCCTAACAACAAACAACACCACTCCCTAACAACAAACAACCCTAACCAAACAACAAAAAACACTAACAAACTAACAACAAACAACACTAACACCCTAACAACAAACAACCCTAACCCCCTAACAACAAACAACACTAACACCCTAACAACAAACAACCCTAACCCCCTAACAACAAACAACACTAACCCCCTAACAACAAACAACCCTAAACCCCTAACATCAAAGAACACTAACACCCTAACAACAAACAACCCTAACCCCCAACAACAAACACTAACCCCCAAACAACAAACAACCCTAACCACTAAAAACCAAAAACACTAACCCACTACCAACAAACAACCCTAACATCCTGACAACAAACAACACTAACCCCCTAACAACAAATAACCCTAAACCCCTAACATCAAACAACACTAACCCCCTAACAGCACAAAAGACTAACACCCTAACAACAAACAACACTAACACCCTAACAACAAAAACCACTAAACCCCAACAAGAAACAACCCGAAACCCCTAACAACAAACACTAACCCCCTAACAACAAACAACACTAAACCCCTAACAAGAAACTACCCTAACCCCGTAACAGCAAACAACACTAACCCCATAACAACAAACAGCCCTAACCCCCAAACAACAAACAACACTAAGCCCCTAACAACAAACAATCCTAACCCCCGAACAACCAACAACACTAACCCCCTAACCACAATAAAGACTAACACCCTAACAACAAAAACCACTAAACCCCAACAAGAAAAAACCCTAAACCCCTAACAACAAACAACACTAACCCCCTAACAACAAACAACACTAACCCCCTAACAACAAACAATCCTAACCAAACAACAAAAAACCCTAACCCAGTAACAACAAACAACACTAACACCCTAAGAACAAACAACCCTAACCCCCTAACAACAAACAACACTAACACCCTAAGAACAAACAATCCTAACCCCCTAACAACAAACAACACTAACCCCCTAACAACAAACAACCCTAAACCCCTAACATCAAACAACACTAACACCCTAACATCACAAAACACTAACACCCTAACAACAAACAACACTAACACGCTAACAACAAACAAACCTAACCCTCTAACAAGAAACAACTCTAACCCCCTAACAACAAACAACCCTAAACCCCTAACATCAAACAACACTAACACCCTAGCATCACAAAACACTAACTCCCTAACAACAAACAACACTAACACCCTAACAACAAACAAACCTAATCCCCTAACAACAAACAACTCTAACCCCCTAACAACAAACAACCCTAAACCCCTAACATCAAAGAACACTAACACCCTAACAACAAACAACCCTAACGCCCTAACAACAAACACTAACCCCCAAACAACAAACAACCCTAAGTCCCTAACAACAAACAACACTAACACCCTAAAAACAAACAACCCTAAACCCCTAACAACAAACACTAACCCCCTAACAAAAAACAACACTAAACCCCGAACAAGAAACTACCCTAACCCCGTAACAACAAACAACACTAACCCCGTAACAAGAAACAACCCTAACCCCCTAACAACGAACAACACTAACCCCCTAACAACAAACAACCCTAAACCCCTAACAACAAACACTAACCCCCAAACAACAAACAACCCTAACCCCTAAAAACCAAAAAAACTAACCCACTAACAACAAACAACCCTAACCCACGAACAACAAACAACCCTAAACCACTAACAACAAACAACCCTAACACCCTAACAAGAAACAACACTAACCTCATAACATCAAACAACCCTAAACCCCTAACATCAAACAACACTAACCCACTAACAACACAAAACACTAACACCCTAAGAACAAACAACACTAACACCCTAACAACAAAAACCACTAAACCCCAACAAGAAACAACCCTAAACCCCTAACAAAAAACACTAACCCCCTAACAACAAACAACACTAAACCCCTAACAAGAAACTACCCTAACCCCGTAACAACAAACAACACTAACCCAGTAACAACAAACAACCCTAACACCCAAACAACAAACAACCCTAACCCCCTAAAAACAAACAATCCTAACCCCCGAACAACCAACAACACTAACCCCCTAACCACAATAAACACTAACACCCGAACAACAAAAAACACTAAACCCCAACAAGAAAGAACCCTAAACCCCTAACAACAAACACTAACACCCTAACAAAAAACAACACTAAACCCCTAACAACAAACAACACTAACCCCTAAAATCCAAAAACACTAACCCACTAACAACAAACAACACTAACCCACTAACAGCAAACAACCCTAACACCCTAACAACAAACAACACTAACCCCCTAACAACAAACAACCCTAACCAAACAACAAACAAACCAAACCCACTAACAGCAAACAACACTAACAACCTAACAACAAACAACCCTAACCCCCTAACAACAAACAACACTAACACCCTAACAACAACCAACCCTAACCCCCTAAGAACAAACAACACTAACGCCCTAAGAACAAACAACACTAACCCCTAGCAACGAACAATACTAACCCCCAACAACAAAAAACCTAACCCCTTATCAACAAACAACCCTAACCCACTAACAACAAACAACCCTAACCCCCGAACAACCAACAACACTAACCCCCTAACCACAATAAACACTAACACCCTATCAACAAAAACCACTAAACCCCATCAAGAAACAACCATAAAACCCTAACAACAAACAACACTAACCCCCTAACAACAAACAACACTAACCCCCTAACAACAAACAACACTAACCCCCTAACAACAAACAACACTAACACCCTAACAAGAAACAAAGCTAACCCCCTAACAACAAACAACTCTAACCCCCTAACAACAAACAACCCTAAACCCCTAACATCAAAGAACACTAACACCCTAACAACAAACAACCCTAACCCCCTAACAACAAACACTAACCCCCAAACAACAAACAACCCTAACCCCTAAAAACCAAAAAAACTAACCCACTAACAACAAACAACCCTAACCCACTAACAACAAACAACCCTAACACCCTAACATCAAACAACACTAACCCCCTAACAACACAAAATACTATCACCCTAACAACAAACAACACTAACACCCTAACAACAGAAACCACTAAACCCCAACAAGAAACAACCCTAAACCCCTAACAGCAAACACTAACCCCCTAACAACAAACAACACTGAACCCCTAACAAGAAAATACCCTAACCCCGTAACAACAAACAACACTAACCCGTAACAACAAACTACCCTAACCCCCAAACAACAAACAACCCTAAACCCCAAACAACAAACAACCCTAACCCCTTAACAACAAACAAGCCTAACCCCCCGAACAACCAACAACACTAACCCCCTAAACACAATAAACACTAACACCCTAACAACAAAAACCACTAAACCCCAACAAGAAACAACCCTAAACCCCTCACAACAAACAACACTAACCCCCTAACAAAAAACAACCCTAACCAAACAACAAAAAACCCTAACCCACCGACAACAAACAACACTAACACCCTAACAAAAAACAACCCTAACTCCCTAACAACAAACAACACTAACACCCTAACAACAAACAACCCTAACAACCTAACAACAAACAACACTAACCCCCTAACAACAAACAACCCTAAACCCCTAACATCAAACAACACTAACCCCCTAACAACACAAAACACTAACACCCTAACAACAAACAACACTAACACCCTAACAACAAAAACCCCTAAACCCGAACAAGAAACAACCCTAAACCCCTAAGAACAAACAACACTAACCCCCTAACAACAAACAACCCTAACCAAACAACAAAAAACCCTAACCTACTAACAACAAACAACACTAACACCCTAACAACAAACAACCCTAACCCCCTAACAACAAACAACACTAACACCCTAACAACAAACAACCCTAACCCCCTAACAACAAACAACACTAACCCCCTAACAACAAACAACCCTAAACCCCTAACATCAAACAACACTAACCCACTAACAACACAAAACACTAACACCCGAACAACAAACAACACTAACACCCTAACAACAAAAACTACTAAACCCCAACAAGAAACAACCCTAAACCCCTAACAACAAACACTAACCCCCTAACAACAAACAACACTAAACCCCTAACAAGAAACTACCCTAACCCCGTAACAACAAACAACCCTAACCCCCAAACAACAAACAACCCTAACCCCCTAAAAACAAAGAACACTAACCCCCTAACAACAAACAACCCTAAACCCCTAACATCAAAGAACACTAACACCCTAACAACAAACAAAACTAACCCCCTAACAACAAACACTAACCCCCAAGCAAGAAACAACACTAACTCCTAAAAACCAAAACACTAACCCACTAACAACAAACCACCCTAACCCACAATCAACAAACAACCCTAACACCCTAACAACAAAAAACACTAACCCCCTAACAACAAACAACACTAACACCCTAACATCAAACAACACTAACCCCCTAACAACACAAAACACTAACACCCTAACAACAAACAACACTAACACCCTAACAACAAAAACCACTAAACCGCAACAAGAAACACCCCTAAACCCCTAACAACAAACAACACCTCTCCCTAACAACAAACAACCCTAACCAAACAACAAAAAACTCTAACAAACTAACAACAAACAACACTAACACCCTAACAACAAACAACCCTAACCCCCTAACAACAAACAACACTAACACCCTAACAAAAAACAACCCTAACCCCCTAAAAACAAACAACACTAACCCCCTAACAACAAACAACCCTAAACCCCTAACATCAAAGAACACTAACACCCTAACAACAAACAACCCTAACCCCCAACAACAAACACTAACCCCCAAACAACAAACAACCCTAACCGCTAAAAACCAAAAACACTAACCCACTACCAACAAACAACCCTAACATCCTAACAACAAACAACACTAACCCCCTAACAACAAATAACCCTAAACCCCTAACATCAAACAACACTAACCCCCTAACAGCACAAAAGACTAACACCCTAACAACAAACAACACTAACACCCTAACAACAAAAACCACTAAACCCCAACAAGAAACAACCCGAAACCCCTAACAACAAACACTAACCCCCTAACAACAAACAACACTAAACCCCTAACAAGAATCTACCCTAACCCCGTAACAGCAAACAACACTAACCCCGTAACAACAAACAGCCCTAACCCCCAAACAACAAACAACCCTAAGCCCCTAACAACAAACAATCCTAACCCCCGAACAACCAACAACACTAACCCCCTAACCACAATAAAGACTAACACCCTAACAACAAAAACCACTAAACCCCAACAAGAAACAACCCTAAACCCCTAACAACAAACAACACTAACCCCCTAACAACAAACAATCCTAACCAAACAACAAAAAACCCTAACCCAGTAACAACAAACAACACTAACACCCTAAGAACAAACAACCCTAACCCCCTAACAACAAACAACACTAACACCCTAACAACAAACAATCCTAACCCCCTAACAACAAACAACACTAACCCCCTAACAACAAACAACCCTAAACCCCTAACATCAAAGAACACTAACACCCTAACAACAAACAACCCTAACCCCCTAACAACAAACACTAACCCCCAAACAACAAACAACCCTAACCCCTAAAAATCAAAAACACTAACCCACTAACAACAAAAAACCCTAACCCACTAACACCAAACAACCCTAACACCCTAACAACAAACAACACTAACCCCCTAACAACAAACAACCCTAAACCCCTAACATCAAACAACACTAACACCCTAACATCACAAAACACTAACACCCTAACAACAAACAACACTAACACCCTAACAAGAAACAAACCTAACCCCCTAACAAGAAACAACTCTAACCCCTAACAACAAACAACCCTAAACCCCTAACATCAAACAACACTAACACCCTAACATCACAAAACACTAACTCCCTAACAACAAACAACACTAACACCCTAACAACAAACAAACCTAACCCCCTAACAACAAACAACTCTAACCCCCTAACAACAAACAACCCTAAACCCCTAACATCAAAGAACACTAACACCCTAACAACAAACAACCCTAACGCCCTAACAACAAACACTAACCCCCAAACAACAAACAACCCTAAGTCCCTAACAACAAACAACACTAACACCCTAACAACAAACAACCCTAAACCCCTAACAACAAACACTAACCATCTAACAAAAAACAACACTAAACCCCGAACAAGAAACTACCCTAACCCCGTAACAACAAACAACACTAACCCCGTAACAAGAAACAACCCTAACCCCCTAACAACGAACAACACTAACCCCCTAACAACAAACAACCCTAAACCCCTAACAACAAACACTAACCCCCAAACAACAAACAACCCTAACCCCTAAAAACCAAAAAAACTAACCCACTAACAACAAACAACCCTAACCCACTAACAACAAACAACCCTAACACCCTAACATTAAGCAACACTAACCCCCTAACAACACAAAATACTAACACCCTAACAACAAACAACACTAACCCCCTAACAAAAAACAACCCTAACCAAACAGCAAAAAATCCTAACCCACTAACCACAAACAACACTAACACCCTAACAACAAAAACCCCTAAACCCCAACAAGAAACAACCCTAAACCCCTAAGAACAAACAACACTAACCCCCTAACAACAAACAACCCTAACCAAACAACAAAAAACCCTAACCTACTAACAACAAACAACACTAACACCCTAACAACAAACAACCCTAACCCCCTAACAACAAACAACACTAACACCCTAACAACAATCAACCCTATCCCCCTAAAAACAAACAACACTAACCCCCTAACAACAAACAACCGTAAACCCCTAACATCAAACAACACTAACCCCCTAACAACACAAAACACTAACACCCGAACAACAAACAACACTAACACCCTAACAACAAAAACCACTAAACCCCAACAAGAAACAACCCTAAACCCCTAACAACAAACACTAACCCCCTAACAACAAACAACACTAAACCCCTAACAAGAAACTACCCTAACCCCGTAACAACAAACAACCCTAACCCCCAAACAACAAACAACCCTAACCCCCTAAAAACAAAGAACACTAACCCCCTAACAACAAACAACCCTAAACCCCTAACATCAAAGAACACTAACACCCTAACAACAAACAAAACTAACCCCCTAACAACAAACACTAACCCCCAAGCAAGAAACAACACTAACTCCTAAAAACCAAAACACTAACCCACTAACAACAAACCACCCTAACCCACAATCAACAAACAACCCTAACACCCTAACAACAAGAAACACTAACCCCCTAACAACAAACAACACTAACACCCTAACATCAAACAACACTAACCCCCTAACACCACAAAACACTAACACCCTAACAACAAACAACACTAACACCCTAACAACAAAAACCACTAAACCGCAACAAGAAACACCCCTAAACCCCTAACAACAAACAACACCACTCCCTAACAACAAACAACCCTAACCAAACAACAAAAAACTCTAACAAACTAACAACAAACAACACTAACACCCTAACAACAAACAACCCTAACCCCCTAACAACAAACAACACTAACACCCTAACAACAAACAACCCTAACCCCCTAACAACAAACAACACTAACCCCCTAACAACAAACAACCCTAAACCCCTAACATCAAAGAACACTAACACCCTAACAACAAACAACCCTAACTCCCAACAACAAACACTAACCCCCAAACAACAAACAACCCTAACCGCTAAAAACCAGAAACACTAACCCACTACCAACAAACAACCCTAACATCCTGACAACAAACAACACTAACCCCCTAACAACAAATAACCCTAAACCCCTAACATCAAACAACACTAACCCCCTAACAGCACAAAAGACTAACACCCTAACAACAAACAACACTAACACCCTAACAACAAAAACCACTAAACCCCAACAAGAAACAACCCGAAACCCCTAACAACAAACACTAACCCCCTAACAACAAACAACACTAAACCCCTAACAAGAAACTACCCTAACCCCGTAACAGCAAACAACACTAACCCCGTAACAACAAACAGCCCTAACCCCCAAACAACAAACAACACTAAGCCCCTAACAACAAACAATCCTAACCCCCGAACAACCAACAACACTAACCCCCTAACCACAATAAAGACTAACACCCTAACAACAAAAACCACTAAACCCCAACAAGAAACAACCCTAAACCCGTAACAACAAACAACACTAACCCCCTAACAACAAACAACACTAACCCCCTAACAACAAACAATCCTAACCAAACAACAAAAAACCCTAACCCAGTAACAACAAACAACACTAACACCCTAAGAACAAACAACCCTAACCCCCTAACAACAAACAACACTTACACCCTAACAACAAACAATCCTAAACCCCTAACAACAAAAACCACTAAACCCCTAACAACAAACAACCCTAAACCCCTAACATCAAAGACACTAACACCCTAACAACAAACAACGCTAACCCCCTAACAACAAACACTAACCCCCAAACAACAAACAACCTTAACCCCTAAAAATCAAAAACACTAACCCACTAACAACAAACAACCCTAACCCACTAACAACAAACAACCCTAACACCCTAACAACAAACAACACTAACCCCCTAACAACAAACAACCCTAAACCCCTAACATCAAACAACACTAACACCCTAACATCACAAAACACTAACACCCTAACAACAAACAACACTAACACCCTAACAACAAACAAACCTAACCCCCTAACAACAAACAACTCTAACCCCCTAACAACAAACAACCCTAAACCCCTAACATCAAACAACACTAACACCCTAACATCACAAAACACTAACTCCCTAACAACAAACAACACTAACACCCTAACAACGAACAAACCTAACCCCCTAACAACAAACAACTCTAACCCCCTAACAACAAACAACCCTAAACCCCTAACATCAAAGAACACTAACACCCTAACAACAAACAACCCTAACGCCATAACAACAAACACTAACCCCCAAACAACAAACAACCCTAAGTCCCTAACAACAAACAACACTAACACCCTAACAACAAACAACCCTAAACCACTAACAACAAACAACCCTAACACCCTAACAACAAACAACACTAACCCCCTAACAACAAACAACCCTAAACCCCTAACATCAAACAACACTAACCCCCTAACAACACAAAACAATAACACCCGAACAACAAACAACATTAACACCATAACAACAAAAACCACTAAACCCCAACAAGAAACAACCCTAAACCCCTAACAAAAAACCCTAACCCCCTAACAACAAACAACACTAAACCACTAACAAGAAACTACCCTAACCCCGTAACAACAAACAACACTAATGCGGTAACAACAAACAACTCTAACCCCCAAACAACAAACAACCCTAACCCCCTAACAACAAACAATCCTAACTCCCGAACAACCAACAACACTAACCCCCTAACCACAATAAACACTAACACCCGAACAACAAAAACCACTAAACCCCAACGAGAAACAACCCTAAACCCCTAACAACAAACAACACTAACCCCCTAACAACAAGCAACCCTAACCAAAGAACAAACAAACCTAACCCACTGACAACAAACAACACTAACACCCTAACAACAAACAACCCTAAACTCCTAACAACAAACAACACTAACACCCTAACAAAAAGCAACCCTAACCCCCTAACAACAAACAACACTAACCCCCTAACAACAAACAACCCTAACCAAACAACAAACAACCCTAACCCACTAACAACAAACAACACTAACACCCTAACAACAAACAACCCTAACCCCCTAACAACAAACAACCCTAACACCCTAACAACAAACAACACTAACCCCATAACACCAAACAACCCTAAACCCCTAACATCAAACAACACTAACCCCCTAACAACACAAAACACTAACATCCTAACAACAAACAACACTAACACCCTAACAAAAACCAATAAACCCCAACAAGAAACAACCCTGAACCCCTATCAATAAACACTAACCCCCTAACAACAAACAACACTAAACCCCTAACAAGAAACTACCCTAACCCCGTAACAACAAACAACACTAACCCCGTAACAACAAACAACCCTAACCCCCAAACAACAAACAACCCTAACCCCCTAACAACAAACAATCCTAACCCCCGAACAACCAACAACACTAACCCCCTAACCAAAATAAACACTAACACCCTAACAAAAACCACTAAACCCCAACAAGAAACAACCCTAAACCCCTAACAACAAACAACACTAAACCCCTAACAACAAACAACCCTAACCAAACAACAAACAACCCTAACCCACTAACAACAAACAACACTAACACCCTAAGAGCAAACAACCCTAACCCCCTAACAACAAACAACACTAACACCCTAACAACAAACAACCCTAACCCCCTAACAACAAACAACACTAACCCCCTAACAACAAACAACACTAAACCCCTAACAAGAAACTACCCTAACCCCGTAACAACAAACAACACTAACCCCGTAACAACAAACAACCCTAACCCCCTAACAACAAACAATCCTAACCCCCGAACAACCAACACCACTAACCCCCTAACCACAATAAACACTAACACCCGAACAACAAAAACCACTAAACCCCAACAAGAAACAACCCTAAACCCCTAACAAGAAACAACACTAACCCCCTAACAACAAACAACCCTAACCAAACAACAAACAACATTAACCCACTAACAAAAAACAACACTAACACCCCAGCAACAAACAACCCTAACCCCCTAACAACAAACAACACTAACACCCTAACAACAAACAACCCTAACCCCCTAACAACAAACAACACTACCCCCCTAACAACAAACAAACCTAACCCCCTAAGAACAAACAACCCTAAACCCCTAACATCAAAGAACAGTAACACCCTATCAACAAACAAAACTAACCCCCTAACAACAAACACTAACCCCCAAGCAACAAACAACCCTAACTCCTAAAAACCAAAAACACTAACCCACTAACAACAAACAACCCTAACCAAAATCAACAAACAACCCTAACACCCTAACAACAAAAAACACTAAAACCCTAACAACAAACAACCCTAAACCCCTAACATTAAACAACACTACCCCCCTAACAACACAAAACACTAATACCCTAACAACAAACAACACTAACACCCTAACAACAAAAACCACTAAACACCAACAAGAAAGAACCCCAAACCCCTAACAACACACAACACCACTCCCTAACAACAAACAACCCTAACCAAACAACAAAAAACTCTAACCCACTAACAACAAACAACACTAACACCCTAACAACAAACAATCCTAACCCCCTAACAACAAACAACACTAACACCCTAACAACAAAGAACCCTAACCCCCTAACAACAAACAACACTAACCCCCAACAACAAACAACCCTAAACCCCTAACATCAAAGAACACTAACACCCTAAGAACAAACAACCCTAACCCCCAACAACAAACACTAACCCCCAAACAACAAACAAACCTAACCCCTAAAAACCAAAAACAATAAACCACTAACAACAAACAACCCTAACCCACTAACAACAAACAACCCTAACATCCTAACAACAAACAACACTAACACCCTCACAACAAACAACACTAACACCCTAACAACAAAAACCACTAAAACCCAACAAGAAAAAACCCTAAACCCCTAATAACAAACACTATCCCCCTAACAACAAACAACACTAAACCCCTAACAAGAAACTACCCTAACCCCATAACAACAAACAACACTAACCTCCTAACAACAAACAACACTAAACCCCTAACAAGAAAGTACCCTAACCCCGTAACAACAAACAACACTAACCCGGTAACAACAAACAACCATAACCCCCAAACAACAAACAACCCTAACCCCCTTACAACAAACAGCACTAACCCCCTAACAACAAAGAACCCTAAACCCCTAACATCAAACAACACTAACACCCGAACAACAAACAACCCTAACCCCCTAACAACAAACACTAACCCCCAAACAACAAACAACCCTAACCCCTAAAAACCAAAAACACTAACCCACTAACAACAAACAACCCTAACCCCCTAACAATAACCAATCCTAACCCCCGAACAACCAACAACACTAACCCCCTAACCACAATAAACACTAACACCCTAACAACAAAAACCACTAAACCCCAACAAGAAACAACCCTAAACCCCTAACAACAAACAACACTAACCCCCTAACAACAAACAATCCTAACCAAACAACAAACAACCCTAACCCACTAACAACAAACAACACTAACACCCTAAAAACAAACAACCCTAACCCCCTAACAACAAACAACACTAACACCCTAACAGCAAACATCCCTCACCCCCTAACAACAAACAACACTACGCCCTAACAACAAACAACCCTAAACCCCTAACATCAAAGAACACTAACCCCCAAACAACAAACAACACTAACCCCTAAAAACCAAAAACACTAACCCCCTAACAACAAACAACCCTAACCCACTAACAACAAACAACCCTAACACCCTAACAACAAACAACACTAACCCCATAATATCAAACAACCCTAAACCCCTAACATCAAACAACACTAACCCCCTAACAACACAAAACACTAACACCCTAACAACAAACAACACTAACACCCTAACAACAAAAACCACTAAACCCCAACAAGAAACAACCCTGAACCCCTAACAATAAACACTAACACCCTAAGAACAAACAACACTAACCCCCTAACAACAAACACTAACAACCAAACAACAAACAATCCTAACCCCTAAAATCCAAAAACACTAACCCACTAACAACAAACAACCCTAACCCACTAACAGCAAACAACCCTAACCCGCTAACAACAAACAACCCTAAACCCCTAACATCAAACAACACTAACCCCCTAACAACACAAAACACTAACACCCTAACAACAAACAACACTAACACCCTAACAACAAAAACCACTAAACCCCAACAAGAAACAACCCTAACCCCCTAACAACAAACAACACTAAACCCCTAACAAGAAACTACCCTAACCCCATAACAACAAACAATCCTAACCCCGTAACAACAAACAACCCTAACCCCTAAACAACAAACAACCATAACCCCCTAACAACAAACAATCCTAACCCCCGAACAACCAACAACACTAACCCCCTAACCACAGCAAACACTAACACCCTAACAACAAAAACCACTAAACCCCAACAAGAAACAACCCTAACCCCCTAACAACAAACAACCCTAACCAAACAACAAAAAACCCTCACCCACTAACAACAAAAAACACTAACACCCTAACAACAAACAACCATAACCCCCTAACAACAAACAACACTAACACCCTAACAACAAACAACCCTAACCCCCTAACAACAAACCCTAACCCCCAAACAACAAACAACCCTAACCCCTAAAAACCAAAAACACTAACCCACTAACAACAAACAACCCTAAACCACTAACAACAAACAACCCTAACACCCTAACAACAAACAACACTAACCCCCTAAGAACAAACAACCCTAAACCCCTAACATCAAACAACACTAACCCCCTAACAACACAAAACACTAACACCCTAACAACAAACAACACTAACACCCTAACAACAAAAACCACTAAACCCCAACAAGAAACAACCCTAAACCCCTAACAACAAACACTAACCCCCTAACAACAAACAACATTAAACCCCTAACAAGAAACTACCCTAACCCCGTAACAACAAACAACACTAACCCCGTAACAACAAACAATCCTAACCCCCAAACAACAAACAACCCTAAACCCCAAACAACAAACAACTCTAACCCCCTAACAACCAACAACACTAACCCCCGAACCACAATAAACACTAACACCCTAACAACAAAAACCACTAAACCCCAACAAGAAACAACCCTAAACCCCTAACAACAAACAACACTAACCCCCTAACAACAAACAACCCTGACCAAACAACAAAAAACCCTAACCCACTAACAACAAACAACACTAACACCCTAACAACAAACAACCCTAACTCCCTAACAACAAACAACACTAACACCCTAACAACAAACAACCCTATCCACCTAAAAATAAACAACACTTACCCCCTAACAACAAACAACCCTAAACCCCTAACATCAAAGAACACTAACACCCTAACAACAAACAACCCTAACCCCCTAACAACAAACACTAACCCCCAAGCAACAAAAAACCCTAACTCCTAAAAACCAAAAACACTAACCCACTAACAGCAAACAACCCTACACCACAATCAACAAACAACCCTAACACCCTAACAACAAAAAACACTAACCCCCTAACAACAAACAACCCTAAACCCCTAACATCTAACAACACTAACCCACTAACAACACAAGACACTAACACCCTAACAACAAACAACACTAACACCCTAACAACAAAAACCACTAAACCCCAACAAGAAACAACCCTAAACCCCTAACAACAAACAACACCACTCCCTAACAACAAACAACCCTAACCAAACAGCAAAAAACTCTAACCCACTAACAACAAACAACACTAACACCCTAACAAAAAACAACCCTAACCCACGAACAACAAACAACCCTAAACCACTAACAACAAACAACCCTAACACCCTAACAAGAAACAACACTAACCTCATAACATCAAACAACCCTAAACCCCTAACATCAAACAACACTAACCCACTAACAACACAAAACACTAACACCCTAAGAACAAACAACACTAACACCCTAACAACAAAAACCACTAAACCCCAACAAGAAACAACCCTAAACCCCTAACAAAAAACACTAACCCCCTAACAACAAACAACACTAAACCCCTAACAAGAAACTACTCTAACCCCGTAACAACAAACAACACTAACCCAGTAACAACAAACAACCCTAACACCCAAACAACAAACAAACCTAACCCCCTAAAAACAAACAATCCTAACCCCCGAACAACCAACAACACTAACCCCCTAACCACAATAAACACTAACACCCGAACAACAAAAACCACTAAACCCCAACAAGAAAGAACCTTAAACCCCTAACAACAAACAACCCTAAACCCCTAACAACAAACAACACTAACACCCTAACAACAAACAACCCTAACACCCTAACAACAAACAACACTAACACCCTAACAACAAACAACCCGAACCCCCTAACAACAAACAACACTAACCCCCTAACATCAAACAACCCTAAACCCCTAACATCAAAGAACACTAACTCCCTAACAACAAACAACCCTAAACCCCTAACAACAAACACTAACACCCAAACAACAAACAACACTAACCCCTAGAAACCAAAAACACTAACCCACTAACAACAAACAACCCTAACCCACTAACAACAAACAATCCTAACACCCTAGCAACAAACAACACTAACCCCATAACATCAAACAACCCTAAACCCCTAACATCAAACAACACTAACCCCCTAACAACACAAAACACTAACACCCTAACAACAAACAACACTAACACCCTAACAACAAAAACCACTAAACCCCAACAAGAAACAACCCTAAACCCCTAACAAAAAACCCTAACCCCCTAACAACAAACAACACTAAACCCCTAACAAGAAACTACCCTAACCCCGTAACAACAAACAACACTAACGCGGTAACAACAAACAACACTAACCCCCAAACAACAAACAACACTAACCCCCTAACAACAAACAACCCTATCCCCCTAACAACAAACAATCCTAACCCCCGAACAACCAACAACACTAACCCCCTAACCACAATAAACACTAACACCCGAACAACAAAAACCACTAAACTCCAAGAAACAACCCTAAACCCCTAACAACAAACAACACTAACCCCCTAACAACAAGCAACCCTAACCAAACAACAAACAAAACTAACCCACTGACAACAAACAACACTAACACCCTAACAACAAACAACCCTGAACCCCTAACAACAAACAACACTAACACCCTAACAAAAAGCAACCCTAACCCCCTAACAACAAACAACACTAACCCCCTAACAACAAACAACCCTAACCAAACAACAAACAACCCTAACCCACTGACAACAAACAACCCTAACACCCTAACAACAAACAACCCTAACCCCCTAACAACAAACAACCCTAACACCCTAACAACAAACAACACTAACCCCATAACACCAAACAACCCTAAACCCCTAACATCAAACAACACTAACCCCCTAACAACACAAAACACTAACACCCTAACAACAAACAACACTAACACCCTAACAACAAAAACCAATAAACCCCAACAAGAAACAACCCTGAACCCCTATCAATAAACACTAACCCCCTAACAACAAACAACACTAAACCCCTAACAAGAAACTACCCTAACCCCGTAACAACAAACAACACTAACCCCGTAACAACAAACAACCCTAACCCCCAAACAACAAACAACCCTAACCCCCTAACAACAAACAATCCTAACCCCCGAACAACCAACAACACTAACCCCCTAACCAAAATAAACACTAACACCCTAACAACAAAAACCACTAAACCCCAACAAGAAACAACCCTAAACCCCTAACAACAAACAACACTAACCCCCTAACAACAAACAACCCTAACCAAACAACAAACAACCCTAACCCACTAACAACAAACAACACTAACACCCTAAGAACAAACAACCCTAACCCCCTAACAACAAACAACACTAACACCCTAACAACAAACAACCCTTACCCCCTAACAACAAACAACACTAACCCCCTAACAACAAACAACACTAAACCCCTAACAAGAAACTAACCTAACCCCGTAACAACAAACAACACTAACCCCGTAACAACAAACAACCCTAACCCCCTAACAACAAACAACCCTAACCCCCTAAGAACAAACAACCCTAAACCCCTAACATCAAAGAACAGTAACACCCTATCAACAAACAAAACTAACCCCCTAACAACAAACACTAACCCCCAAGCAACAAACAACCCTAACTCCTAAAAACCAAAAACACTAACCCACTAACAACAAACAACCATAACCAAAATCAACAAACAACCCTAACACCCTAACAACAAAAAACACTAACCCCCTAACAACAAACAACCCTAAACCCCTAACATCAAACAACACTAACCCCCTAACAACACAAAACACTAATACCCTAACAACAAACAACACTAACACCCTAACAACAAAAACCACTAAACACCAACAAGAAACAACCCCAAACCCCTAACAACAAACAACACCACTCCCTAACAACAAACAACCCTAACCAAACAACAAAAAACTCTAACCCCCTAACAACAAACAACACTAACACCCTAACAACAAACAACCCTAACCCCCTAACAACAAACAACACTAACCCCCAACAACAAACAACCCTAAACCCCTAACATCAAAGAACACTAACACCCTAAGAACAAACAACCCTAACCCCCAACAACAAACACTAACCCCCAAACAACAAACAAACCTAACCCCTAAAAACCAAAAACAATAAACCACTAACAACAAACAACCCTAACCCACTAACAACAAACAACCCTAACATCCTAACAACAAACAACACTAACACCCTCACAACAAACAACACTAACACCCTAACAACAAAAACCACTAAAACCCAACAAGAAAAAACCCTAAACCCCTAATAACAAACACTATCCCCCTAACAACAAACAACACTAAACCCCTAACAAGAAACTACCCTAACCCCATAACAACAAACAACACTAACCTCCTAACAACAAACAACCCTAAACCCCTAACATCAAAGAACACTAACACCTAACAACAAACAACCCTAACCCCCTAACAACAAACACTAACCCCCAAACAACAAACAACACTAACCCCTAAAAACCAAAAACACTAACCCACTAACAACAAACAACCCTAACCCACTAACAACAAACAACCCTAACACCCTAACAACAAACAACACTAACCCCATAATATCAAACAACCCTAAACCCCTAACATCAAACAACACTAACCCCCTAACAACACAAAACACTAACACCCTAACAACAAACAACACTAACACCCTAACAACAAAAACCACTAAACCCCAACAAGAAACAACCCTGAACCCCTAACAAT